>NC_056741.1:1386392361-1386589861 GCF_019279795.1 Protopterus annectens
TCTGGAGTGTTTTTCAGTTAGCTTTACCTGCTTGCGACAGTGCTTTGCATCTGAAACTTATTAAAGCTTGGCTTTTAGCATAGTTGAATCACCGCCTTCAGCAGAAGATAATGGGTTATGGTCTCTTTCATTCACTTTACCTAGGTTTAGTGAGTCTTTTTTTTTTTAACTGACTATACTTTTCACTCATTCATCTTTGTCTAATTGCTTCATAATGACAACTGAGCTTTACATATGTTTTAATTCCTGCTCTGTTCTTTTCATGTGCTCTAGCTATCTGTCTATTTTATTAACCAGGTAAACCTGACTTGGGCAAAGCCCCATTCAGCAGATGGTTGTGTAGAAAAGCTCCACAATATGTACATTTTAATATGCTAACAGTAAAAATGCCCTATAACACTTGGGCTTGTACAACTTAACAGATTGTCATTGTGTTGCATGCACTGTATAGTGTTTACAGCATGTTAAGCTTAGACACATCTGTTGGTGCTATCCTATGATTGTGTAACACTAGCAGTGCATCAGGATGTATTTGTTTGTCATTTTCTCCTTTCAAACTTTACAGGTGTGGTGTGTAAACAGATCATATGATATTATTGCTAAGGTTCTTTACAGTATTTGAAATGTGTGTGACTATGCCTGTATGCAGATATATCATGAATGGTCGATATGGTAAATGATTGACACACAAAAAAATCTACCCAAACTTGACAACGATTTGTAATACTGACAATAGACACCTAGTAAATTGAAAAAAGGAAACAAATTAACTTTTTCAGTCTACTAACCATGACTTTACCAAAATTAAGATAAAATTTCTCTGAACAGAGGTAATGTTAATAGATTTTTTTTTTTTAAGATAAGGTGCATGGTTAGGGTCAGCATACTGTTTTAAGGTAGAGTTGAAGACCACCCCTTAAAAAAGTGGAACAAAAACATTTCTTAGGTTTCCTCTAATAAATGCATAATTTTTTTTTTTTTTTTACCTGAAACATCTAAATAGTATATGAAATGAAAAACTACTGAGATTCCACAAGAGAGGGCTTATATTTTGGCAAAAAGAGAAGGCCATGCAATGGCTGTCGCTAAAATATGTCCTGCAAAATCTACCATTTTTATAAAAATGTCCCATTTGGACATTTTAAAAGTAGGTGACCCCTACCCATGGAAGTCTTACACCGTAGGCCTCTCCAAAAACTGGGTCCTTTCTTTCTCCATGCTTCTAAGTTTTCTTTTTAAAACTTCTGTCCAGTGTTCCTTTACTGAAGAACTAACTTCTTGGATTTAACCTTCCAGACTGCTCTCTTTTCTATACTAGGGTGATTAGATTTAAAATCGAGTCTATATTATAAAGACGAATGTTCAGGTTGTCGAACACCTAAATGTCTACAGCTAAACAGCGAAAGCTGAAAAATGCGATCAGCCACGTCCGCACATTTTTTCACAGGGAAAAAATTTGCTTGGCCGTTATCGGGAATTTGCCGTTTTCCCCAATGTAGAACAATCTCGGAGTTGGTATATTTAGAGGGGTTGTGGGGGGCACAGCACCCCCCCCCACTTGATTAGGGTTGTGTCCCCTTAAGCCACTCTTCTGCTGTTTTCTTTATATCCCTCTTTGTGGTTTTGATGCACTTTAGAACCTTGACATAATCTTCCCTTTTGAAAAGCTCTTAAACTGATGCTAAACTGAATTGGTTGTGTTGTGTTGCTACATTACAGGAACTTCCCATTTACTATTATTCTATGCTAGGGATATTGCTCTTTTTAGTCTTGTTCTCTGTTCCCTTGTAGACTCTTCTGTTTTGTTGGATTCTATGCTGTGATTGTCATCATGTTCAACCCATCTTGTAAGTTATTTGTGCTACTTTTAAGTAGATTTTTCATCTGTACCAGGGTCCAATATAGCATCTACAGGGATACAAGGATAGCTAGCACCTCTATTTGTTTTTTGTTTTTTTATGATGGCTACGCATTTCTTCTTTACTAGAGAATGCTGTGCTCCCACTGTGAATTTTATTTTACATATTACTATTGTTTTCTGAAAGCTTACTTGTATGCAGAATGCCTGCATGACCCTTCCTAACCTCACTACCTGTTCTTCATCATTTTTTTGCATACAAACTTCTGCCTTATTGCCACTGCCTACTCTTTATCAGCAACTTCACTGCATTGTATGATTTGCCTTTTTAGACGAGAGACTGACCTTTTCTCCTTTATCCTTGAAATTGCTTTTCATTGCATTTTCCAGACAGTTATGTTTTTTATTTGTAGGCTTTTTGATCACATAACATAACATTTACACTTTGCTCTACCTTGTTTGATCTCACTGATGTTGCTATATGTTTATAAAGCATTCACACTGTTTAAAGCTTTATGTACCCTCCATTTTAACTTGTTCTTCCACCAGATGGTTTGGGTTTGATCTACATAATACTGGTCTACTGTGCACTTTGACTTCCTCAGTCTTCTGTTCTTCCATCCAGTCGCTGCGATCCTGGTTTGATACTCTAAGCAACATATTTCCCCTAGCTGTACAAGTCAACTACCTTTTTAAAGGTTGTGTGTCTAACTTGGCAAGTTCACTGTCATAGTTATAAAGTAACCTGTCCTCAGGGTAGATTTTTTTCCCTACATGGCCTAAGTAGATACCACCATTTTACTTCCTTTTCCTTACTTGGATTATCCTTTCATAGGCTATCTCAGAAAAAAGTCAATTTTGCATTTTTCTTGATATGTAAATTTCTGTTGCTTAGTGTCTGCCCTCAGCTGTATTTTCTGCTTTTCATTAGCTTAAAACTCTGCATCCTCCTGCTTATCTCATTCTCTACTCACAATTTGTTCTGAGACTTCCTTCAGGTGTTTTTCTTGTATTTGTATTCTGTTTCAGTAGTAACATTTCTTACAGCTTAGTATGCTTCTGATAATGAAATCCTTTTCACTAACTATCCCTAGACATTATCACTTTTTGTTTCAGTCTGTGCCTTATTTAAATTGTGTAGTATCTTTTCCTTTCTAGCTGGTTGTATACAACCCACATCCCCCTTCCTAAAGTTCTTACTGTCACTCTCCATCTTTTTCAGGGTGAATCATCACCAGTGTTGTATATATATTTTTTTCTTCTGCAAGTTGTTTTCCTTCTTCTCAGGATGCATTAATACAACTCTAATCCTTTTTCTTTCTTTGTTCCATTTTGTAAAGGGCACCATAGAACACTTTATCTACCCCTGTTCCTGTTTTATTACTTATAGAGACAGGGTCAATGAAAATTCCACTCTTCAAATTTTTTTCCAAATTTTGTAACAGTCATCTTGCTCTCCAAAAGTCTACCAGTTTTCTTTTATTATATTACACTATTTCTGTAGTCAAGTAAATTTAACAAGGACTGCAAGAGTGTAACAAAATGTTGCAGTATACTTTAAGAAAGCCAAGGTGAGTCCTTTTTAAGTGATCTATTCTGTGTTTGGTTTCATCATTCAGGCTGTTACAGTTTGGTCACTTGAAACTAGAATTAAACAGCCAGTCAGAGAAACTTTCATTGTCAATGAAGATTAAATAGTAGATGTGAAAAGTTGTGAAAATGTCCCCGTTCACATTTTTTTTTCAAACACCTTTATTGAATTATCACTTATCACTTATGACATAGGCAAATTTACATTCATATAAAAGTAATCAAACTGTAGTAACATAAACATTATACTTCACGTATATTGCTGTATATCATATAACCTAAGCAATATTACTTAAATTATTCAATTCCTGCCTTTTTTTAAACCAGAAACATCTTTATTAAACAATCACGTACTACATAGGCAATCATACATTTATGTAAATGAAAACAAACCATACTGACACACTCCCAGTTGCAAACATTGTACATCCATCCTCAACCCCTTTTCCTATTTTGCACATGGGGTTGGGGGAGGTCACTTTAGCAGTGGCAATCATCTTGAGCCAAGATTTACACTGCCGGGTGGCTAGCCCCCTGCAGTGGTAGTTCATTCTTACCACGCACTTGCACACACTCTCTCACCTACAGCCAATTTTTAGTGTCCAGTCCACCTACTGCATGTCTTTGGAATGTTGGAGGAAACCCACGTGACTGCAGGGAGAACATGCAGACTCTGCACAGAAGGCACCAAAGTCGAGAATAGAACCAGAGAACCTCTTGCTCTGAGGGGGACTAGGCTAATCTCTGCACGACCACCCATGCAAACGTTATATTACTTATATTTTACCCAGTCTTTCTCACTCAAACATTACATAGCTCATTTAAGTACTGCCACCTTTTAAACCTCCCTTGTATGTATTGTTCCCACAATTCACATTTTTTTCCTGTGTAGTTTGCTCCTACTCTTTTCTAAAGATCTCAATTCCAGTTGTTTTATTTCAGTTACTATATTCACTACTTCCATTATAGTTGGTTTCGATTTTGATTTTCATTTTCTAGTAATTGCTTTTTTCGCAGTCATCATCATTAGACACAGCAAGGCCTTGTCATGTGTAGGCAATTCCCTTTCTGTATCATAGCTCAGAAAAATCATCTCCCCTCGTCGGACCAATCTGCTCAACAGTGCATCCCGCAGAGAATCCTTAAAGTCTGCCAACTCACTGCACTCCCAGAAAATATGTTCTTAATTACCTCTTTTTTCACCTTCACACCTCAAACTTTGCTGTTTGCCTGAGGAAAAAATCTCTGAAGTCTCTCTGGGTGTAAAAATATCTATGTAAACTTTTCCAGGCAAAAATCCTAAATTTTCTAGATTTTGTTGCACATTTGTGAGACATACAAATATCCTCCCATTGTTTCATTGTGCATTGCTTATACAATCTCTTTTCCCAATCCTTTCTAACCTCCTCTGATTGATTTCTTATAGTTATCATACAGTATTTTATATGCTGTACTAATTATTCCTTTTTAATGGCAGCATCTGTTCTAGATTCTATTAAAAACTCTATAAGTGCTGGTCTTTTGTTTAGGACCCCCTATTTCTTTCTCTTTGTCTATACTCTGATATCAGTCCTTGATAGGGAAAGCAGTCTCTAACTTGCAGTCCAGATAAATTCTTGGCCTCTTCCCATTCTACTACCTTTCCCTTTCTAGTTATTTGCTCCCAATACCTTGGTTCCTTTGCCAGTTTTCTCCAATAAATTCCTATTGTCTGTGTCCCTAAATGCAGTCATTCCTATGAGCAGAATCTCCTTTTTCCATTCCCTTGTTGGTGTAGTTCTTATAATACTTTCTGCTACTTAACTATTGTTATTCTGCTTAAAGGCCTGTATCCAAAATACCAGTCTTTCCTTGTTTCTTGAGCTGCCCCCCCCCTGATTTCATCATAATCCCTTTCCACTCTGAATTATAGTTTTCTGCTTGTGCTATGCATAGGCGTTTTAACTGTGTAGCTCTGAAATACCCCATCAAATTGGGTAATCCCAATCTGCCCTGATCTGATGGATCTTTACCCTCTTTAGGTATTATAGCTACCACTGCTTTCTTTCAGGTTGGTGGTGGTACTTCTCCTCTTAAGATATTGTTAAACAAAACCTTCCAGATCTTTATTATTTTTTTCCTCCTAGCTTCCAAACTTCCACAGGAATGCCATCTATTCCTGGGGACTTTCCTGTAGACTGGTTATACATCACAATTTTTATCTCCTCTCATCCTATCCTAACCATTAGTAATTGACTTCATCTTCTTCTAACCTTGACATATTTAATTCTTATAGGTTCATAGGTTCATACTTAGCTATCTGCCCTAGGGCATTTATAAGCATAGCCAGAATGTGTTTGGCTTTCGCCACCCATTTTAAATTTATTTTGCTATGCCCTTTTTCGAGGTTAGTATACAGTGCCTCTGTCTAACAGTGACACAGAAGTGATACCCGGGGTAAACCTACGATCTCCCATCCACTCATCAAGATTCCTCTTGAAGAGAGTCAATGAGGGACTCTGCCTAATCTGGACTGGGATTTTATTCCAGAGTGAAGGGAGCCTCTGGGTTATGAATCTGTCCCTCCAGCATGTCCTATTTATTTCAGTGCTGAGGTTCAAGTCTCTCGAGCACGTAGCTCGATGGGATTTGGATTTTCTGAGGTGCAGCATGTCCATTAATTCCGGGTTGGACATGGCTTTATACGTCAGGCACAGATCACCTCTGAACAGGCGGTATGCCACTGAGTAGAGCTGGAGTTTCTTTAACCAGGCAGCATATGGCATCTGTTTGAGCCCTTTGATCCTCTTGGTGAGGTACTTTTGGGGTCTTTCCAGTTGCTGCAGATGTCTGGTAAGGAACATCCCAAAAGGGGCATTGTACTCAATTATGATCCTGATGAGGGATGAGTAAAGAGGCACGATGACCTCCCCTGATCTAGATGTGAATCCCTTCATGATTAGGTGGGCTATATAAAATGTTTTTCTAACCACTTTGGCCACGTGTTTGTCAAATGAGAGATTGCTATCAACTTGGGTCCCCAGGTCCCTAATTACTTCTTCTGTACTTAATGGATTACCACCTATGTGGTAATTTGTGGGCACTTTGTTTTTGCCAAAGGGGATGACTATACACTTTTTGGCATTTAGCTTGAGGTCATGGCTCTGGCACCAGTTGTGTGTTTCTATGAGGCCCTTTTGGAGGATGCTTGTGTCGGCTGGAGAGTCGATTATGGCGCCCAGTTTGCAGTCATCTGCGAACTTGGTCAGCCACAGTCCTTCCATGTTGGCCTGTACCTCCGAGAAATATATACCGAACAAGAGAAGTCCCAGGACTAAGCCTTGTGGGACACCACTTGTAACTGGTTTGGAGTCTGACATGGCTCCAGCAATTCTAACCATGTGGGTTCTGTCCTTGAGCCAGTTTGCAATCCATCTAGTGACATAGGGGTTTATATTTAAGCTGGTGAGCTTATCTATAATGCCCGAGTGGGGTATTGTATCGAAGGCTTTTGCGAGGTCCAGGTAGGCTGTGTGGACCACCTTCCCCTCGTCAATGGCCTTGGTGACTGTTTCAAAGAAATCAACCAGGTTTAAGAGGCAGGATCTGCCCTTAACAAATAAACATTTCCATTTGTAACTTTTCTTGATTTTCATATTTTTCTGCTTTATAGAGACTCTCATAGAATTTACAAAATATTTCTAATACCTCTCTCCTTTTACCTTCCTTGTTATAGGTTGCCGAAGTTTGGCGACAGCCCTTTCTACTTCCTGTTGCCAGAGTCAGTGTGCTAAAAGTTTCTCTGCTCTAGTGATATCAAAAACAGTTGCTTAACAGCAGTCTTTCTAAGCTTGTGCATATTATCAAGGTAATCCCTTATTTTTCTACCTAGCATTCTGCAGTTAATCCTCTTCTTGTTCTATGAGATTCCCCCATTCTGCATTACTTTGTCAGTCCCTCTAAATAATTTTTGTTACTTCTTCACCATAGCTCCCATTCTTTTATTTCCAACCTATCTTTAAACCCCAGCTTAATTGTATCCCACTCCCTAACTATATTTTCAGAAGAAATTTCTATCCTCTCTAACAGCTCCTGAATAGTCTTCACTACCTATTCCTTAAATTCCTCTCTTTTCAGCAGATAGGTGGGAAAGCATCAGTGTCTCATTTTTATTTCATTACCCTGTGCTTTTATTTTAGCTGTTATTAGAGCATGATCTAAAACAGTTATTAGGTGAGTATCAAGACCTTCAATTAAATGCACATGTTCCTGTGAAATGTAAATTCTGTCTAGCCTAGCCGTTTTTTTTTTTTTTATATCTTGGGGGAATAATATGTAAATTCACTCAGAACTCCTGTTACAGAATTCACATCTTCCATGCCAAATATGTTCATAAATCTCTTCAAATATCAACCCTCCTTTGTTGTATTTCCGCCAGACACATGTTCACTGCTGCAAATCAAATTCCAGTCCCCATTTTTAAGTAATATTCCTTGCTAAATACTGATTATTTCTACCAGAATTTTCTTAAGCTCCATTATATTTTAGGTGGAATGTAAATGCATGCCAGTGTAATTTTTCTCCCTTGGCAGTAGGCCCTTAGCACTGCAAATTTCTCATTATCATCTTTTTATCATCTTCTATTACTATTGGAGTTCCTTTTGCAATTGATGTAAATACTCTTCTTTTCTTTTGTCCCAGGTATTCCGCTGAATAACCTTCCTGAAAATCTTTCTTTATCAAATTCACATGTTCAGTTCTTTCTAAGTGTGTCTCCTGTAACATAGCTATTGTCAGTCTACACTTTTAATATAGTTCACTACTCTGTCTTGTTTGCATTTATCTGTGAGGCCATTTATATTTAATGACATTAAAGGAAGCATCATTGTATTAAAAAGTTATTATTCCCACCTTTTATGTAAACATCTATTTTGTTAAATGTCTAGTTCCACCTTTTGTGTTACATGCATACACTGTTTGGCAGGTTGAAATTTTATGTAGTTTCTTGTTGTATCCATTTGAGCCTGTACCACATCTTATATACTTTTTGTTTTATTGAATGCCCTCAAACAATATATACCCCAGTATTCCTCCAAAACCTATTAACGTAATACTAACACACATAACTATGCACATCTTCAAATATTTAAGTTTTATCCTCTTATTAGGAAGAAAAATCCCAAACTGACAGCTACACTCATAGACTTGATTTAACCTAAAGGAAAGGTTATCCACGCTAAGGTGCATGGTGTAGCGTATGCTTCTACTAAGTACTTTCTCTCCCCCACCCCCAGCCAATCAGTCTCCACCAGACTGTAGCCAGTTTCTCTTTATTAGATTGTCTCCATGGAGACATGAAAACCAGGCAGCCAGTTTCTCTTTATCAAATTGTTTCCATGGAAGTACTAGCTTATGGAATTGTTGCTGAACATACATGTATTTGCAACAAAAAAGCCTCATAATATTCAGTGTTCTTTTTCATTTACTTGCTCTCTCTTAAAACTTGTTACTAAATAAATATAAGGCCTTGAATCCAGTTATTCCCCCATGCAAGAATGAGAAAAAGCACATTATTTTTTCTTTTATCATGCTTTTTAACCAGGCTTTTTTATAGCTTACATTGATTAAAATTGAAGAAAGAAAGAAAGAAGGAAGAGAAAAATAAAAACATAAGCACCTGTTTACAACCCTATTACTCTTGAAAATACTGAAAAAAACTTTACTATATAGCATGACAGAAAACCACATGCCACAAAATTGGTACTATTTAAGAGAAAAAATCTTTACTTACAGTTAACTTCCTCTTCCCCTCCCCAGAGTACATTTCCAAATATTAATGGCATGAAGTAGGGCATATGCTTTAGAGTCCCCCACAAGTCCAACAAATTCTGAAAAAGTCCGATATTTCCAGATTTTTTTTCTCCTGTCATATTTCACAAATATAATAATTGCATTGTAATCCCATATTAAGTTACTAGTTTTATTGCTGTTCATCTCCGAAATTCTGTGTCTGCTTCATTTCCAAGGTACTCTCGATTCTTCTAGTCAACTCTTGTGCTCCCTTCCTTCTCTCCAACATTTTCCATTGAAATTTTTGAAAAGGTTTCACAGGTACAGCTTTTCTGTGGTCTTTAGTACCAGAAGGAAAAGAAGCAGAATCTCCTTCTGTTTCACAGCTTACTTTTTGTTGGATGAACTTTTGTATTTTCTCCATAGCATTTACTTCTTCAAAAAATTACTTCGTCAAAAAATGATTTTGTTCCTCCAGGGGAAAATACCATGAAGACATTTGGGTATAGCTGTTTGAATCTCACACCTGAATCTCAACATTTCCTGACTAGTGGAATTAATTTGCTCCTTTTCTGTCTGGTGTACAATGAGTAATCATTCTTCGCAAACACTCTGTTCTCTTCCACTTTTAGTACTTTGTCGTCCTGCCACAGTTTTGTCAGAATCGATTCCTCCTGCTGGAAGGATTGCATATTTGCTATTAAAGATCTAGGTTGCTTTCTAATAGCTAGGTTTGGAGCATACACACGATGTGTGCTTTCAATAAGCAATTCCTGCTGTGGAGTAACAGACAAGTGGCTTATCTGTGCTTTCATAAAATTAATGCAGTCTGTTCCTTCCAGCTTCTCTGGTATAGCTGAAAACCTCAGGTTTTCCCTACATGCTCTGTCATCTAATTCTATTATTTTTTTTAAACATGCCTTCCTAAGCAGTCTCATATTCAGCCAGCCTTTTATTCATTTCAAGCTCTGATTTTTGCAGCTTTATCATCTCATCTGAATAACTGTTTAAAGCTTTTACAATTTTTTCCAGCATTTCGTTGTTTGTGTTGATATACTCCATTAGTGTTTTGTTTATTTTAACCAGGTCTGCATGCAGTTGTCTTGTATCTCCCTGTAGGTTATTGGAAGTCATATCTGAAGGTTGCATTGGTTTTTGCTGATGAGCTGCAGAACATTCTCCACTTAGTATTTCTTCCTCACTTTTTTAGCTGATTTTTTTCCCAGGTCGTCTGTATATCTTTATTTCTGGCATCCAGGCAGTGCACTTACTAGCCAGTTACTGAAAGTTACCTGTAGACACAAGTCCACTGGCTTTCTCTGCTGAGTTTCATTTTTCACACTGGGAGAGCTAGAAACCAGCTGTTACTCAGTGTGCAGCATCTTGGAAGTTCACTCCCCATTCACATGGTCGGGGGAATGACTGTGAGTTTTTGAGGTGTTTGGCTGAGTTTTCCTACTATTAATGTTTCATTCTAAATGTTAATTTAAATATGTTATAAGTTTAAATGACTTGGTTGTTTAAAATGTTAGGTATGTTCAATGGAGTTGATTTTAATGAGTCTGTGCAAGAATGTATACTTATCAAATGTAAAGAAATGCACAGGTGAACATTTTTATGAAAGTTGTACCTTTATGACAGTTTTTGCCAATTTATGCCCTTTGCATTTAAGACGTTTTGTAATTAGGTTTTACTGCTAATTGTATTGTGTTAAATTGAAATTAACAGCATGTACACATACTGTACAACTGTATAGTCATATAATAATAGATTTATTGTAACAAGCCGGCCAAGCACTACTGTGAGATTAATTACATTTTCTTTATAACCCAGATAGAACACTGTCAGACACGCTTCACTTCCTCAGCTGACTCATATTACAAAAATGTCCACCACAAAAGTCTTTTTATAGTTTCAAAACTTTGTCCTTGATGAAAACATTATTTTCCTGTATGGAAGCCTTCTTTGTCTGTATCATTATCTCAATTCAAAGAAAACCAGTTCTCAGTAGGCTGAAATGTTCTTTCATTGACAGGATAGTGTGTAACTTTTTCTGCTGTGTTAGCCATGCTCACCCAAAGAAAACCAATTGTCAGCATGCCGAAATGTTGTTTCGTTGCTAGGATAGTTGTAACTTTTTCTGCTGTTAGCTATTTCCCTTTACCTTGAATATCTATGTACATTCATCTGTTTAAGATATTTAGGCAAGCCTCTATTTTTAATGCCATTTGTTACAAAACATTCAGAAGTATAATTTTTTTTGTTCCACACAAGCACATTCTGTTAAGCCAAATACATCACATGATATTCTAAAAATATATCACACAGTTAATATGATTACCAAACGTCTGTTACTGTGAAGGAAAAACAACAAGAACATTCAGAAGTGTAACACTTTTTGTTTGATGCAAACACATTCTGTTAAGTGATCATTTAGAAATACAGTATGTCATGGAAGCACATTTGTGTTATTTCTTCCTGCAAATTTGCAGGCTGTGTATTTTTTTTTTTTTTTTTTTTTTTTTACTATTCATAAAAAAATATCACACTGTCACTATGAGAGAGAGCAGTTTTACCAGTACATGTTGTTACTGTGAGAAAAACAATTTTACCAAATCACATACATGCCATTTCTTTGAGGGATAACCCGTTTTGTGTTGATATACTATATATATATATATATATATATATATATATATATATATATATATTGTATATATGATGTATAGAAAACCATATAGAAAACCATGTCAAAGGAATACCTTGTTGCACAGACACAGCATGCATCCTCATTATATTTTTAAGAACATTATAAGAGGACAAGGTATGAGGATATCACGTCTGAATTCCACTGATGCAGGTTATCAACATGCATTACTTAGCTTTAAGAATAGGTTGTCAGCTCGAGGTTATAAAGATATTGAAATAGAAAGAGGTCTTGTAGACATGGATCTGATTAGGGAAGACAGAGCTGCACCTTATTTTTCTGCCAGAGCTGTACAGGATACAGTTGTTAGACAGGATCCCAAAGGTATCAAGATACCTATGTATTATATCAATGATAATGGAATTATTTTTAACATACTCAATAATCATTGGAAGATTCTTACCACCAATGATGATTTACGGGAGATTGTTGGTAACAAACCCTCTTTCAGATATAAAAATAAACCTAATTTAAGAAGAATACTCTGTCATAGCATACATAGAAATATTTCTGACCATATTACAAAAACTAGCCCTTGTGGACACTGCAATTATTGCAGTTACATCAACACTAGGGGTTGTTTTATTCACCCAGACACTGGACAGTCTTATATTTTCAAAGTAGATGCCAATTGTAATACAGCACACATCGTCTATTTAGCTGAATGTAATTTGTGTTCCTCGTTTTACATAGGTAAAACTAATAGGATGTTCCATACTAGAATTAGAGAACATCTATATGCTAACAAAGTACAATATGCTAACAATGCCCTAGCCAAACACATCATGATGCTAGGTGAACAGCATACATTCAGTTTTATGGCTATAGATTTTGTGATACCTATTATTAGACAAGGTGACATAAGGAACAGCACGGAGAGAAGGGAAATGACCTGGATTTTAAAATTGAGAGCTGATAGGGGTTATGGGTTAAATGAGAGAGCTTCTCTCAGACCCGTTTTAAAATCTCGTAGGTAAATTTATTTTCTGGATCTATATTCCTGTCGCCTCTAAATATGCTTTGTTAGAGTTCTACACATATAGAAGACAGGTCTGTATATGTTATATATGTCTATAAAGTATTTTATCACATTATTTATTAATGTATGCATGTTTTTGTGTTTTCATGACAAGGTCATCTTTGTTTTTTGATATGAAATCATTTGCATGTTTTAACGTTCAGCAGTGCATTTTAGTTAGCTGTATACATTTATAGATACATAGGCATTTTTATATATGATGTATATGCTTGCTATTTTATTTATATATTTAGATTTGTGTATTTAATATATAACACACAAAGAGTTAATGTAATGCTTGCATCATAATTGCTTAGATGTTATAAAGGGAGTGTCCATTACAAAGTGTGTCTTTTGGTCAGATGAAGCTATTGTGAAAGTGCTCACCTGTGCACACTACTATTAAATTGGTTTTAACGTTAGTGATATCGTTTTGCATTGACTTTCTACAACCGATGCATGGTTGCCCCCACCAAATGATTTTTGCTTGTATCATTTATTTTTTATTGTTGGTGGGAGGCATTTGCTCCTTTGAGTGTTCTACTTCATTTTATTGTCACAATAACCAGTTTTACTTTATATAATTCTATCAATTCCCCCTATTTATTTTGAAAACCAAAAAATTTTGAATTAAAAATTTAAATCAAACTTTGAATCTTACAGAAAAATCATGTCTCTATTGGTTGTTACTTTTTTTTTTACCACCTACGTTAGTTACAATAGGTACCCGATTAACAGTATTTTTAATGCAAAGTTTAACACACATGCACGTTGTTATGATCAAGATAATGTCTATTGTAGCAATTAAAACTGTGACGATAGTTTTCCACGATCCCACCCAAAAAACATCTAACCAGTCACCGCTCCATGTATTTCTAGCCTTCTCAGATACTAGTTGTATACTGCGTAAATGTTGCTTTATGGATTCTCATTTGTCTGAAATATAAGTACAGCACTCCTTGTAGACCAGAGCACAAAGACCCCCCCCAGGAAGCACGTAAGTAATCAAGTGCTATCCTATTCTGTAGCACCATTGTCCTAATGGCTGTCATTTCCACTGTTATATGTGTAATTACCCCAAGTGTGGCATTAGCCAGTGCTTCAAATAATTTACAGAGCTTTCTCTATTCCCATATACTCTTTACAACTCCATATGCAGGAAAAATTCCTGCTCCAACTATTACCCCATCTCCTAAATCCATACTCTTTAACCCTTTTGCTTCTGCTGCATTTATGTCATGACTGTAGATCCATGATTGATCTAATGTACCAATGTTTTTTAATTCTCTGTCTTTTTTTCTAACATTCCTTATTTTACCTTCAGGTAGTTCTTTAATTAATGTCATTGATAGTATTACATACCCTGCATAACCGGTTCCTTTCTATTCCATAGGAAGCCATTTATATGCTTTTGTACTGCGAATGTAGTATTCTTCCTCACATAGTATACCTGTTGGGCCCTCCTGCAGTCCTGGATTAAGGCTAGCCACAAACTTGTATATGTCCTTATTTGTATCCTCCAAAATTCTGTAACGTGCAAAATGTACTACATCTGTCCTGATATTTTCTGACGGACGTTCCCTCCAATCTGTCCATTTGAATACTGTATTCATTATTTCCATTGCTTTTCCCAGTTTTTGTTGATCTACAAGCTTTCTCACCTCTTCTAACTCCTTTTCCATATATTTATTTAAACATCCCCTGCTACTGTGATATTGCATTCAGTAACCCCTACTGGTTTTGATACTGTCTGTTCTATACAAGCATTTCGTTTTGGAACTGTCTTTACTTTTAAGGTTGGAGCATCTACCTTGCCTGGTTTGCCACAAACTCTATTCCTGTTACTAATGTTTAGCAAATCTTTTAGATGTTCTTCGTGTCTCACTGTTGCAGTCATTACATTTGGGTAATCTGCTGAGAGGTTGCCCTCAGTCGGCCTGATTAACAAAGTCTTGGGTCCTGCGTCGGATGCTGTCCCTTCTTCCATGGCGTCAGGTCGTCAGGGGTATAAAACATGCAGCCGACATCATTACATCAGTCTTTCTTGCTGTGCGGTGCCAGAAGCAGTTAGAAGGGCTGGTCGGCCGACTCCTGAAATTTTCATTTTCGAGTTTCAGAACCAAAGTCTTCAACTTAAAGCTAAGTACCCCATTGGGGAAACTTTTTCTTGCTCCTTACCGATGTCAGTAAAAGTTAATAAGTGCATTACTTGTGGAAAGCAAATACCTCATAAAGATTTTCATTTGTACTGTATTCCTTGCCTACTGCGGTGGTGGTGCTGCGGTAGCGTTGTCGCCTCACAGTAAAACGTTGTCCTGTTCGATTCTCAGCTAGAGCGTCTTCTGTGTGGAGACATGCGTGATTGGGCGTACCTTCGTTGAAGGTTGTGCGTCAGGGCCAGCAACTCTGCACGTAAAATTCTACTGCCATTCATTAGCGGACTGGAGTTCCGCTGTGGCGACCCCTAACCGGGAAAAGCTGAAAGACACAACAACAACTGTATTCCTTGCCTAGGCCCTGACCACAACGTACCTTGCTGTCGGTTTTGTGCTTTATTTAATCAGCACACTATTCGTCGTCGGTACATTTTTGTCTCTAATTATTTCGGTTCTCGGTTTAATTATCCAGAAATGTCGTCGGTTAGCCTTCTGACTACCGGAATTCTGAAAAAATGCAAAGATAAAGACAGACAGGCCGCCGAGGTCCAAAACTGCCGACAACACTTCTCCTAAGCCAGTTGCCAGTTTGCCGGTACTCAGTGAAGCGCTTTCACAGCCCCTGATACCTGCTACTTCTGATTCACATGCCTCTACTGAGACCCATTCGGAGTCCAGTATGCTGCAAAATGCTTCACCTATGGAACCCGCTGATGTCTCTACCTTGGATGGGTCCGGAGCCGCTGTGCAGGCACCGGCTTCTGAGGGTGTATTCAGGCCTACAGACTAGCATATTAAATCGACACCGCCTTCATTACTAAGGCCTAAATCTCGATCCATGTCTAAAAAACTGATGCACAGGCCATGTGTTCAGGCCGCTATGCCTAAAAACAAATCCTAAAAATGGCTGAAGATCTAATTTCTCTAATCAGGGGTAGTCAACCCCCCCTCTCTGAGGCCTAGGGCTGAATTTGATTATGAATTTTCTGATCAGGATTCTGTTTCTTCTGACTCTTCTAATGACCTGGGTTTTTCCATACCTACTTATGAAGATTCTGATGCAGAGGACTCCATTCCCTCTGCTTCCCCTCCTGAGGACTTTTCCTTTGGGGAAACTTTACATGCTTTGAGGGAGCATTTCCACTGGGAAAGACAGGAATTTTTTGCTTCAAAAAAGAGGCTTAGGGATTTCCTGCTTCTACCTCAGCATAGGCCTTTGGCTATACCTCCTGTACTAGACATTGTTGATGTGTTCTCACAATCCAGTTTGGCCCCTGATTCTCTGCCTCCGTTTCCTAGTAAACCTGACAGATACTACAGGGTTCCTGAGTCCCACAAGTTCCTTTTCAAAAATCCTGTTGCAGATCCAGAAACCATTTCTCAGGGGCCCAAGGGCATTAAGGCTTCTACTGCTAAAAATCCTACCCCTTCTGATAGAGATTCCCGGGCACTGGATAGATGGGGTATAAAGGTTTATACTTCTGCGACGTTGGCAATCGGAGCATTAAACTGCCAATTTCATATGTTAAAATATCAACTGCGTATTATTGGACTGCTTAAACAGAAAATTATGTTGATTCCTGACTGTGTGGAAAATAAAGATTTACAGGATTTAATGCATTCTGCTGAACAAGTTGGAAAACATACTTTGCAGTGTGGTTTTGATTCTCTAGAGGCCTCCTGCAGGGCTGCTGTTACTGGGTCTGTGCTTAGAAGGCATGCTTGGCGTAAGGAGCAATCTTTGCCTGATCATGTTAAAGCTAAATTGTTGGATGCTCCTTTAAATCAGGACCGTCTGTTTGGCAATAAGGCTGAAGAAGTTCTAAAAAAGATGGAAGATAAAGCTAAATCTATGAAAACTGTTAAAGATTTCTTACAAGTGCCACCTCCAAGATTTAGTAGGCATTGGCCTACTAAGAATTGGTCCTTTCCAGCCCCTTCCAGATCATCTCAAGCCAAACCCAGACACAGCAAAAATCCCAGGTTTCAGTCCCAGGGTACTCTCAGAGCTAAGCAGTGGGGGGCCTCCACTTCCAAATCTGGAAATAACAAGACACCCCCCCTACAGTAAACCGTCTCAATGACTTCCTTTTAAAATTACCAAGCACTTCTCTTTCAACCGCCCCTTTGGGGGGAAAGATTGATGTTAAGTTGTCTATCTCGCCTTCTATTCTTGCTGGTTGGGTTCGGAGCCGATCCTCGGCTCCGACTCGGCCATCTTCAAAAGCTCGAGAGCTGCTTACTGACTCGAGGCCCCCCTATATCCCATGATGCCTGGCGCTAGATACCCAGATCTCGTTTGCCGCTTCTGCTGCGAGGTTGTTCTACTGGCTCAGGTCGTATAAGCTTTTTTATTATTACTGTTTTTTCCTTTAAAATTACTGTATTTTAGTGTAGAATTAGTCATTAGTTAGACTTTATTCATTGTAGTTAGTTTTTTCCACTAAATAGCTTTCCCTTCCTAAGAAACTCGTTTAAATTAGAGAGTTTCCCCTCCTCCTCCCTTTTTCACAGAAAGGTTCTTTCCGTTTAAGTTAGAGGTTAACCTTTCTTTTCTATCTCTTTTAAAAAAAAAAAAAAAAAAAAAAAAAAAAAAACACTTTTTCTCTATAACCTGTAGTATTAGTGATAAGTTTGTTTTTCTTTGTGGTAGTAGTACTTGTAGTAGGTTGTGGTAACTGTAGGGTATTAATATTTTTTATTGGTTACCTTAACTTTTTGTGTGAAAACTTGTCCTTGGTTTTCTTCCAAGAATGTCCAATTTTCCAAAACCGTTCCGTATTCAAGAAGTGTGACTCATGCTTTCAGAAGATGTCTCTGACAGATGGTCACACTTCTTGTGTTTATTGTCTGGACGCTGTGCACCTGCAGGACTCTTGCTCCATCTGTCATGCCTTCAGTCCAAGAGTCCTGCAGGAGCGCAAAAATAAATTGATACTGAGGGGGTCTACTTAAACCCCAAGATTCACCGTCGAAGTCTCAGCCTTTGAAATCTTCCAGGCCACCTAAACTGTCGGCTCCCAGTTGGGAGCCATCATTGGGTGAAGCCACACAATCCATTTTGGCTCCGGCTGGAACCGATGTCCCTCCCTCCCAGTTGGCTCCGACACGGTCTTCAGAGCCGGCTGAGAGTCGAAAGAGATACAGGTCTCCTTCTTTGGAGTCGATACGTTCGGCTCCAAAGTTGCCTCTGCTTCAATCGGAGCGTAGTCACCAATCATCCCACTCTTCTCGGTCCTGTAGACTTTCGGACCATGATTTGGAAAGAGTGGTCAGTAGGCTCTTGAAGTCGCAGGCCCTTGCCAAAATGTTGTCCAGCCCTCCTCATCAGGAGTCGGCTCCATCCACAGCTATTGTTATTCCTCCTCCGACTCTTCCTTTGAGCTCGGAGCCGGAGTTCGTTGGGGTTCGAGTCGTAGAACCATCGGCGCTGATACCCTCCCTTTCGGTTCCTTCACCTTTCCTGGAGGGATCTGGGCGCCGAGACTCCCTCGTCGGCTCCGAGGGGGTGAGTGGCATCGGACCCTTGTCCGACCCTGCTCTCCCTCTCGGTGCTTCGGCGCAGGTGAGCTCGGCTCCTACATTTGCCTTGGAGCCATCTCCCTCGGTGCGGGGAGGGCTTCTGGTTTCGTCAGAGCCTGAGCCTTCTCTGCGTCCGGGCAGGGACGCCTTCGAGGTGATGAGTGTGCTGGCCCGAGTCAGTCCCATGATCGACCCCATCGTCTCCTCCCCCTAGGGTGCCTGCGTCAGCCTCTGCCCCTCTTCCAGACCCTAAGCATTGGGATCCAGTGCTCCAGGACACCCCCTTGGGTGTATCCTCCTCTTCAGAGGCCTCCCCTGATCTTTCAGAGGAGCCACCTCGCAAGAGAAAATGCAAGAGGAAGCATGTTGACTCCCCTGATTCTATTACATCGGATACCGACTTAGAGGAGTCGGAAGGGTCCCCAAGATCCCCCTCTGAAGATGTCTCCTTCTCAGACATCCTTGAGATGCTTAGGCAGAGGGGAAACTGGACTACCCTAAGCCCTTCCGAGGATGAGTCGGTATTCCTGGATGCGTTTGGATCCCGACCTACCACCTCCTGGGTGTCTCTGCCTTTTGACCCACTGATGTCTGTGGTGGCTCAAAAGGCGTGGACGGCTCCAGACACAGTGGAACCGACCGCTAGAAGACCTGCAAAATTCATTACTGCCCTGCAGGACAAACAGTTCTTGACCAAGGGTGACCCTGTTGATGCCATGGTGGTAGCAGCGGCCACAAAGAAGGAGATGACTGAAACTTCTTCATCTGTCCATCCCCCTAATAAGGAGTCCAGGACTATGGATAGATATGGGAAGCAGATGTTCTCTTCAGCGACCTTTTCCATGTGGTCCCTGAATTACCTGTGCCACTTTACCCGTCTTCAGAGGGATCTCCTGAAAGAGCTTAGAGATACCCTGCAAGATCCATCAGCTGAGGGGGCCCAGGCTAAGGCAGCCTCCCAGCTGGCGGCTCTTAATTCTGTGGTAAACTTCTCCATGCGGCTCATTTCGTATGCAGCCAATGGTGCGAGTAGAGCCGCAGGCACAGGCGTGGCCATAAGGAGGCATGCTTGGATGCGGCTATGTAACTTTGCGGAACCTTTCAGAGTGTCTTTCACCAACACCCCCTTTGATGGTTCCTCTCTTTTTGGATCACAGGTGAAAGATACCCTTACCAGGTGTGAGCAGGAAGGCAAGTCTCTCTCTGCTGTAGGAGTCCGTTTTTCCACTCCCTCCAGACGATATCCTAAGGGTCAGAAGAGTGCGGAAGATGTGGTTCCGGAAATCCCAAGGAGCCTTGCCTGACACACGTGGTGAGTTTCCCTCCAGTGGCAGAGGAGGGAACAATAACAGACGCCACCCTTGTGGCAGAGGGGGTCCGCAAAACCAGGTCAGCAGAGAATCCTTCTCTGATGAGCCCTTCCAGCATCCCTGAAGGGTTGCCCGGCTTCTCACCTCTGGAGGCAGTCAGGGGAAGACTATCACTGTATCCAGGAGCCTGGCGAGACATAACACAAGACAAATGGGTACAGTCCGTCATATCCGGAGGCTACAGAATCCCCTTTGTTCGCACCCCCCTAAAGTCATACAAGTCCCTCCCAGGTGTTCCACCCAATCTAAGGGACCAAGCAGTGCAAGAAGTCTCAAAACTGCTAAGAAAAAGGGCCATCCAGCAAGTCCCAGCAGACCAACAAGGATCCGGAATTTACTCAAGGTTCTTTTTGATACCAAAAAAGACAGGGGACTGGAGACCCATTTTGGATCTCAGCAGACTAAACAAGTCTGTACAAAGAACAAAATTCTGGATGGTCACGCTTCAGTCCATTTTACCCTTTCTGGGTCAGGACAATTGGATGTGCTCCATAGATCTTCAGGATGCATACTACCACATAAAAATGGACAGACGCTTCCGAAGATTCCTCCGCTTCCGGCTGGGAGCCAGCCATTATCAGTTCAGAGCTCTGCCCTTTGGTCTCACCACAGCCCCCAGAGTGTTTATCAAATGTATGGCAGTAGTTACCGCTCATCTGAGTCGGCAAGGATTCCAGGTGTTTCCATATCTCGACGACTGGCTTCTCACTGGTACCACCAGACATCACCTTCTGTGAGCCAGAGAGACTGCACCATCGACACTTGCTCCAGGCTAGGTATCACAGTAAATTTCGAAAAGTCTGCATTGTTGCCCTGTCAATCTATCACCTTTATAGGCGCAAATTTAAATACCAAAGACATGTTAGCGAGCCTCCCACCAGACAGGGTTTCAGTGATTCGCCAGCATGTCAAGGTTTTATTAGCATGCAAAAGGATTCAAGCCAGGTTTGTCCTTCAAACGCTAGGTGTCATGGCAGCAGCTATCGCACTTGTTCCCCTAGCTCGTTTTCACATGAGAATTCTTCAGTGGCTTCTTTTCACCCAATAGTCCTTCCAGCAACTTCCCATGTCTTACACGATTATGATCACTCAGGCATGCAATTAACACTTTGCGTGGTGGATGGTCTCCACATCAGTGCTCCACGGCAGACCATTTGTTCTTCCCCCTCCAGTGGCTACAGTGACCACAGACACCTCCCTGATTGGGTGGGGGGGGGGCATTATCAGGGCAGAACAGTCCAAGGCACCTGGCAACCTCACGAGTATCATCTGCTCATAAATGTCTTGGACATGAGGGCAGTGCTCTTAACATTGCAGGCTCTTCAGGACTCTCTTCGTACCGGGACCATTGCAGTTCAAACGGACAATATGTCCGTAGTGTGGTACATCAACAAGCAGGACGGAACCAGGAACTAACCCCTATGTCGAGAAGCACTCAAACTCTGGCAGTGGGCGATCTCTTCCCAACAGTTTCTGATTGCAACGCACATCCCTGGGAAGTCCAACGTTATAGCAGACAGACTGCGCAGAGCTATTCTCATGCCTCACGAGTGGTCTCTGAACCAGGTGGTGGCGGACCAAATCTTCCGCAGATGGGGCCAACCTTGCTGCGACCTTTTTGCAACTCCCCTCAACAACAAGTGCTGCAATTTCTTTTCCATCCTTCCACTCCCCGGGCATCCCCCCAGAGATGCTCTAGTCCACGATTGGCCCCATGGACTTCTTTATGCATTTCCTCCTTTCCCCCTCATACCGAAATTGATTCAGAAGGCTGCCGTTTCAGGTTGCAAAATGATCCTCATTGCTCCTTACTGGCCTCGACAAATATGTTTTCCGTTCCTACACTCCTATCTTCTCGAACAGCCTTGGACTCTGGACCTAGTTCCAGACCTCCTGATTCATCAGTCGGGCGGGCTGCACCAATCCCTGCACACTCCAGCTCACAGCGTGGTTGCTCCACTTCCAACCCTAGCCAGGCTCCCAGATATTTCCCCATCTGTGAGAGAAATCCTTTTGTCATCTCACAAGTCTATGACCAGAAAAACTTACGCTAGTAAGTAGAGACATTTTTCTTCCTGGGCAGAGGCAAAAAGCATAGACCCCTTTTCAGCCCCAGTGCACTCCATTTTGGAATTTCTAGCAGAACTCTTCCATGCTGGTTCTGCTTCAGCTACAATTAGAGTCCAGTTAGCAGCAATTTCAAATTTTCACATTAGCCTGTCGGAAAACAGTATCATGTCCCATAAGCTGTGTAAAGCCTTTCTCAAAGGAACCACTCTGCTCAGGCCCCCAGTGAGAGATCCTCCACCACCGTGGGATTTAAATTTGATTTTAACTTCGCTAATTTTGCCCCCTTTCGAACCTGCAGCTTCTTGTTCGCTGAAATTCTTATCTTGGGAAACCCTCTTCCTGGTAGCTATTACTTCAGCCAGAAGAGTTTCGGAACTACAGGCTCTTTCTGTCCGTCCCCCATACCTCGTGTTCCACAATGACAGGGTTGCTCTTAGGACTAATCCATCCGTCCTTCCTAAGGTCTCTTCAGAGAGTAACTTGAATCAGTCCATTGACCTTCCTGTGTTTTTCCCTAACCACTCCAACAGGGCGGAATATAAGTTGCATCAGTTAGATGTTCACAGGCAGCTACGCTTTTATTTGCACAGAACCCAAGGACATTAGAAAATCAGATCAACTTTTCCTGTCTTATGCAGTAGGTAAACAAGGTCTTCCGGTCTCCAAAGTAGCGTTATCCAGGTGGTTGACTTCTATCATCACTTTCATATATCAACTGAGGAATAAAGAATTGACAGTTAAACCAAAAGGTCACTACACCAGAGCTTTAGCTACTTCGGTGGCCTTTCAGGCTAGGTTGCCCATGGAATCTATTTGTGCTGCGGCTACATGGGCCAACCCACATACTTTCATTTCGCATTACAAGTTGGATTTGGTTTCCAGGAGCAGAGCTGACTTTGGTTCCACTGTTCTAAAGAGTCTTTTCCGATGAGCCACCCAGGTTTTTAGGTGCTAGGGACGCTGTCCCGACCAGCAAGAATAGAAGGTGAGATAGACAACTTAACATAAAGAAGTTATGTACCTACCATAACGTTCCATGTTAGTTGTCGTCTTCTTGCCTTCTTTCTTGCGTCCCACCCTCCATCCCCCTATCCTAGTGGACCGAGAAGAGTAGTTCTTGATTTTTCACTGGCTGAGTCTTCTCTGGCTATTCCTTTCTGACTAGTAGTCTCTTCAGTAGGATTTATGCATTCTTGGATAGGATTCCTTTATTATTATGTCTGCATTTAGAATTACCAAACGAGATCTGGGTATCTAGCCCCAGGCATCATGGGATATAGAGGGGCCTCGAGCCAGTAAGCAGCTCTTGAGCTTTTGAAGATGGCCGAGTCGGAGCCGAGGATCGGCTCCGGACCCAACCAGCAAGAAAGAAGGTGAAAAGAAGGCAACTAACATGGAACGTTATGGTAGGTACATAACTTCTTTTTGTTTATGCAAAGAACTGGGAACTCATAACTCGGGACAAATGGGTTTTAAATATAGTGTCCCAGGGATACAGATTTAATTTCCACACATTGCCAACACCAAACGGGTGGCCAGACCTGCCCCTGAATCAGTGGGCAGAGGCTCAAAAACAAGTACTTTCTTTCAAGCATGGGGGCCATTCAACTGGTGCCAGAAGAGGAAAAAGGACAAGGTTTTCTATTCAAGGCTTTTCCTGGTACCCAGAAAAGACAAATCATGGCGTCCAATCCTGGACCTGTCTACTCTAAACACCTTTCTGGAGATTCAAAGATGCAAGACGCTGACTCTTCACCAGTTACTTTCTATGGTAGGCAAAGACGCCTGGTTGGCAACTCTAGATTTAAAAGAAGCATAACCTGCACATCCCAATCAGGGAATCTTGCAGAAGATACCTACGCTTTAAAGCAGGCTACTTGCATTATCAGTTCTCTGCACTGCTCTTTGGCTTGTCTACTGCGCCCAGGGTTTTCACAAAGTGCCTGGCTCCAGTTATTGCATTTTGCAGGCAAAGAAATATTCATATATATCCATACCTGGACGATTGTCTAATTCAGGCAAGAAAACCAGGGCATACTTTTAAATCATCTGGTGTTTGTAAAAAGGGTTCTAACTTGTCTAAGGTACACCATAAACGAAAATAAATCACAACTGGTAACCTGTCATCAGATTACATTCCTGGGTGCAAACTTGAATACAACTGCCCAGATGGCTTTCCTCACACCAAAGAAGCAAACTCATTTGGTAACTTACTTCAAGCAAGTGGCCACAAAAACCCTGCTACCTGCAAGACAAATACTGCAAGCCATGGGGTTCATGGCCTCCTGCATTCTTCTAATTCCATATGCAAGACTGCATATGAGGAAACTACAGTGGTATCTAAAAAGTCTATGGAGTCAACATTGTCACAGCATGGAAACAATGATTCCTATCATACCTTGCCTACACCTGGAGTTCCTATGGTGGGCAGAAGCCTGCCACCAAAACAAGGGATTGCCATTCACACTACCCCCTGCTGCCCAAACCCTAACTACAGATGCATCAGACTATGCAAGGGAGACTCACCTGGCAGGGAAGTGCATTCAGTGCAAATGGAACCCAAATCAAATGCACCTACATATCAATCAAAAAGAAATGTTAGCTGTACAAAATGCTCTGACAGCCATCAAGGACTACATTCTTCCAGGACAACTAATGGTAAAGATGGACAACACCATGGTTATGTGGTACATAAACAAGCAGGGGGGTACACATTCCTACCCCCTCTGCAGGCTAGCCATGGCATTGTGGAATACAGCCCTGAGCTACCAAGTGCATCTACAAGCTCAATTCCTGCCAGGAAAATTGAACACACTGGCAGACAGACTAAGCAGAAACCTCATGGACCCACCCGAGTGGAAACTGGAACCACGGATTTTCAACCTGTTGACAAATAAATGGGGGAGCCCAGACATAGATCTATTTGCCTCCCCCCAGAACTACCAGTTGGACAAGTTTTGCACAAGGACTCCCCACAAACAAGCCTGGAAAGTGGATGCTCTGTCCTTCAGCTGGAAAAATCTATCAGTCTACGCTTTTCCCCCTCTGCTCTCCAAAGTTCTACTAAAAGTCAAACAGGACAAACCAAGGATGATTTTGATTGCTCCAGACTGGCCACACCAACACTGGTACCCCCTCCTGCGCAGTGTGTCACAAATATCTCCATGGCACCTGCCTCAGACCTCTTCCCTGCTGTCTCAGCAGGAGAACCAAATTCTGCACCCTCAGCTTCCAACATTAAACCTTGCAGCCTGGCTAATCACTTAAATTCACCCTTATCATCCCTCAGCAAATCTGTGATAGATGTCATCTGGGAGGTGAGGAGACCTAGTACTAGAAAATCTTATGCTGACAAATGGAAAAGATTCTGTGCCTGGAACCTATCTTTAGGGATGAGCACAGCAGCACCCAATTTACCTTAGATTTTGCAATGCTTAACTGAGATGCTTCACAAGGGCCTGTCTTTTTCCTCCATTAAAATCCATGCCTCAGCTATTTCAGCTCACTGTAAGACGGAACCTCCCCTCTTCTCTCATCCTCTGCTCAAGCAGTATCTCAGTGGGGCAAAACATTTGAGACCACCCAGGAGAGCTCCAACCCCTGCCTGGGACCTTAACTTTGTTTTGGAGAAACTCACTCTACCTGCTTTTGAGCCAGCTGCTACTGCAGACTTAAAATTTCTTTCTTGGAAAACAGCCTTCCTTTTAGCAATCAGTTCAGCTAGAAGGATATCTGAATTACAGACCCTTATGGCAGTGGAGCCTTTCATCATCTTTCATGCAGACAGAGTATCTCTCAGGACCAATCCATCCTTCTTGCCCAATGTATTTTCCAGTATGGCTCTTAATCAGTCCATTCATTTGCCAACCTTCTTTCCCAATCCACAGAACAAAGGGGAACAGATTCTGCATTCATTGGATGTGCACAGACAACTAAAATTCTACTTGGACAAGACTAAATCTCGAAGAAAATCTGAACAATTGCTGGTAGCATTTGCTGCAGGGACAGAGGGGAAGACTATTTCAAAACGAACCATTTCTAAATGGATAAGCCATTGCATTCATTTATGCTTTACGTACCATGGAAAACCCATCCCCCAGGGGATCAGATCTCATTCCATCAGGGATGCATCTACTTCTGCAGCCTTTCTCAGAGGTGTCCCTACCAGGGATATCCTAGAAGCTGCTGCCTGGAGTTCTGTGCATACTTTAACCAAGCATCGTCATTTACCAATTTTCTCTAAATCCAGAGCTGGCTTTGCCACTGCTGTCTTGCAGGGCTTTATAGCTGGTCCTAATGCTATATAAACTCCTCCTCCCAACCATAGATTTGGGAATCTACCCAAATGTAATGACTACAACAGTGAAACACAAAGAACATAGTACAGTTGTGTACACTTACCATAAATGTAGATGTTTGAATGTATTCACTGTTGTAGTCCTGGTTAACCTCCCTCCAGCCACCTAGATTTTCTGGCTATACCTCTACTTTCCTTTACTATGCTTAAAAGCCTTTTTGCTGTATTTGCTTATGGTTGGAGGTATACTTTTGTGTTTTTGTGTTTATTTGCTCCTCATTAGGGGGGCACCTGACATCTGGGGCAAGAAAAACTGATGTAATGACGTTGGCTGCATGTTTTATACCCCTGACGTCATGGAAGAAGGGACAGCATCCGACGCAGGACCCAAGACTTTGTTAATCAGGCCGACTGAGGGCAACCTGCCAGCAGATTACCCAAATGTAATGACTGCAACAGTGAATACACTCGAACATCTACATTTATGGTAAGTGTACACAACTGTACTTTCCATGGGTACTGCTGAAAAATAAACTCTGTCCTTTGCCATATGTATTAGTGCACATACCCAACATTCAGTTTCATTATTTACTTTTGCATATGCCATTTGCATTACTGTAAATGTATTAAAGTCAGGTATCCATCCCTTCTTGTCTTTTGATATTGATTGGCCTTTCAGGCTATATGCAACATCCATTGCATATATTATAATAACTAACTGTATCAGTTTCTGTTTCCAGGTCTGTTTTCTGGGAGCTTTTACCAATAAAAGTCTTTCTTCTTCCTGTTATGGCAATTTTGGCTTCCCAAACCAGTAAATGGGCATCTGAAAAATAGATAAGTAAAATATTATATACCTACGCTTCATTTTCTCTCCTTTTTTAATTACTTTACACTGATCTGCATCTACCAACATGGGTTTTTTTAGACTTTTTTCAAATTCTGTACTTTTAGGACCAATATTCCATTCAGTTCCTTTACTTCAAAAGGTCCTTGCCAGTTACTGTCCCATGAACCAGTTTTGCTTATTTTTTTTACCATAACTTTATTTCCCGGCTGAATAGCCCCTTCCTCTGGCAATTCTGGAACTGTTTTTCACAAATGGAACTCTTGCTCTTTGCCTATCTCTTGGCATACTTCTTGCAGGTCTTTCATCCATTGTTGCTGCTTTGCTGCTTCCAACAATAGTCTTTTGCGCTGTAATTCTGGGTCAAAAGGAAATTATAAAGACATTTGGTCTGCCTGTCATTACTTCAAACAGAGATATTCCTGTCCTGCTGTTTAGTGTTGCCCTGACTCCCATCAAAATGTCAGGTAAGTGATTTACCCAATTATTTCCTTTCTCAAGTCACATTTTTCAGCCTTTCCTTTAAGGTTCTATTAATTCTTTTTACCATCCCATTTGATTGTGGATGATAAAGAACATGAAACCTTTGCTGAATTCCCAGCATGTCACAAAGCACTTTCATCATCATCATCATCATCATCATCATCATCATCATCATCTTACTGACAAATTGTGGTCCATTGTCTGATTCTATCACCCTGGGCCATCCCCAGTGGCAAAAAATCTTTTTCCAAAGTTCTTCTGCTGTCACTTTAGCTGTCATTCCCTTGGTTGCAATTGCTCCACCGATTTTGAAAAAAATGTCTACCACTACCAGCAAATAGCGATACCCACCCTTTGCAGGAGGCAATGGTCCTGCATAGTCGGTCTTTATAAAATACCATTGTCCATCTGCCATGGATACCCTATGCAACTGTGGCTTCTTGCACTTTGCATTTGTCTGCAGACACATCAAGCATTCATCCTGCACTACCTGACACAGTTTTTTCAAACATGGATTCCAATACTTTTCTTTCAATACTGGCCATAACCTTTCTGTTCCTATGTGTCCCAAAATTTGGTAATTAAACTTTACTAATTGTTTTGCCAACTGATATGCAATTTTAGCCCTTTCTCTGTCTCAAAAACATAGAAATACCCACCTGCTCTATCATTCTGTAACACATTTTTCCAGTTCCTCTGCTCTCTCTTTTCCTTTTGAATCTTTTTCAAATCCTCATCTACCAGTTTTCCTTCCTCCAAAAATTATACGTCAGAAACCTGAACTTCATAAACTATCCCTTCACTCTCTCCAGGATGTAAAGGCTTACCCTTCTCAGCTGCTTCCTTTGATTTAGCATCTGCCAAAGCATTCCCTTTGCGTATTCACTATTTTTTCTTTGACGTGCTTTTAACTTTAAAATACTGAACTGTCAATGCAGCATGTACTTTTGAATCAGTTTCCACATATCCTGTAACACAGAAGCATGCTTCAAAGGTTTTCCCTGTACTATCAGTGAACCATCTGCTAGCCCACATTGCCATATGTAGTCTCAGAGAATTTACTACTTAAGCATTGCCACTTTAAATAATTACTGGATGTAAATGCTGCAAAACATATTTTTCAGCCTCTAGTTCAGCCCTTTGTGCCGACATGTATCCTGGTAACTTAACCATTATGGGTTTGTCTCCTTTTTGCAATGTCACTATTGCAAACCCAGTGTAGTACTTTCATTCCTTCCAGAAATGTCCACCATCCACATAAACTATAGGAATGTGGCAGTCGTAATCTGCCTTTAATGGTGACTTATCTGGTTTCTCCAAATCTGCCATACAGTCGTACACTTTTCCTTCATATCCAATAAAATTGGATAAGTAGTACTTGTCCCCTATCTGTATTTGTACATTTTTTGTACAGAAAGTAGTTATTCATTTTGAAAAAACAGTCTTGACTACCCCTTCATTGATTTTGTGCATCTCACTGTCATTTAGCAAATTCTTGATCGTCATATATGGAGTGTGAACTGTAACCCCCCCCCCCCCCGAGAACATTGTCAAATACTCTGCCTGTCTTCTTCCCCATTAAATGCCCAAAAGTTGTTTAATGCAAAGATGATATCCTTTTTCTACAGGAGTCATTCTCCTGTTGCAAAAAGTAACCAGTCTTAACTTGGTGTCCATTCCATGAGATACCTCTTTTGGCCTAGACTGTAATAATTTCACTGAGTGTGTATCCTTCCCTGGTGCTGCTTGCAAAACAAAAGGTAATTTACCGGTGGGAGGTATCAGCTCCGTTGCCTGTGCCAACTTCTATTTTAACATTTTAATTGCCTTTTCCTCAGCTCGACCTCATTGTAGGGACAACTCTTCTTTTTGATCTGCCAACATTTTATAGAGAGGAGCTGCAGCTTCTGCATAGTCCTCTATGAATTTCCTATTGTAGTTCATGATTCAGATCTGAAATTGTCAAAGGCTTTAGCAATTGCAGAATGCCCCTCACCCTTTCCTGACAAGGAGTCCTCCCTGTCGGCCTGATAATGGTTCATAGAAGTTTTAGTTCTTGTGACAAAAGCATATTTTGTCTTTGTTTACTTTGAAATCTGCTTCTTACAACTGTCTCAGAACTTTTCTCAACTGTGACATGTACTGTTCAACAGTCTGACTGTATCAGAATGTCATCATTATAATGAATGACCTTGTCATCTTTACTCACATTGTTTAAGAATGTCCCTACCATCTGATGAAAAATGACACGACTGTTCTGAAAACCCTGAGGTAATCTAGTCATGACATACCGTTGATTTACAAAAGTAAAAGCAAACCTTCGCCATTCCTTTTTCTGAAGTGGTACTACAAAAAATCCATTTGCTAAATTTATCTCTGTAAACCATTTACTTTGTGGTTTTATGCGAGCTGCTATTTCTGGAACTCCTAGTATCAAATGTGCTCTCAGCTGCATGTACTGATTAACCTTACGAAGTTTTTTACCAAACGGTATCTCCCATCCCTCTTTTTAACTGTCCAAATAGATGAATTTGTTGGAGTGTGTCCCTTCTGAATTATGCTTGTGTGTTCCCAATCTAAAATGCATTTCCTCTTGTCATCAGCTGCCTCAGCTAGAATCGGATACTGTTTTTGGAAAGGAGGAATATAATCTTTTGCACCTCCCACCATGATTGGAACTTCTAGCTTCCCACAGTCTGTTTTTGTTTCTGCTCATAAAGCCTGAAACTCTTTTTCTATGGTATTCCAAATATGTCTTTGTTCATCTGTCAGGAGCCCTGCCCTGTTTCCCTTACTCTCCACCAGGCTAACTTGTATTGTCATGCACTATTGGTTAACACTCTGTTCACGTTCATCTGTCGTTTTACACAGAATACAGTTGGTAAAATCAATTAATATACCTAGCCTGTTTAAAATATCCATTCCTATTATTGTTACTCCACAACTAGGATGCATCAAACATGTCCCCATTACCGGAATTTTATCCTGAGTAAACTTAGTTTCTACAGGTTCACTGCTACGCATGTACTACCATTAAAACCTGTGATCAAACTTTTCTTTCTCAGGTCTGGCTTAAGTCCTGTATTTGTAACAGAAACTGCCACTCCCTTGTCTATTAAGACATTTTCTATGGCAACCCTTCCACCCAGATGTCAGTTAAAGGTCTTCCATAACTTCCTTGTTTAAAAAATGCTAACTGAGCTGTTTGAGTCTGTGTGTGTGTGTGGGGGGGGGGGGCACGGCCCTGTTGTGAATCACTATCAGTTTCCAGATGACTGGAAGCTTCTATGACAACACAGATATTGTGTTCTTGCTCCTGGGAATAATCCTCTTCATCTACTGCGTATGCAGGACAAAGCAATTCCTGACATACAGCCTGCTACCTATTGCAATTCTGAGCAACAGGAAGGATCTTCCCTAGCTGCTATGGGATAGACATTGCCTTCACCATCATATTGCTGCAATTTAGTATACCCTCTTGCCTTATTATGAAACGTTTGACCGTGTGTGCTATCTTGCAACTTTTGCTTCTACTTTTCCTTCTTGATCTCTTTTTCTTCTGAGTCCCTTGCAAATACTCCTTTATCTGCCTATTTTCCATTTTCTATGGTATACACAGTCCTGCTTGATATGTCCCAGTTTTGTACAGAAAAAAACATGCAATTTGTCCATCATCTGAGCTTCCCGTAGATGGAGGGGCTGATGCCACTCTCAGTACATCCCTGTTCTCATACCCTACCCTTTCACACTTCTCCCATATCGCACTGCACCTACTGTTTCAAACCCATCTTCAAAAGTACCAAGAGAAAAATGTTATGCTTAAAAATATCTCTGTTGTCATCCATTACTCTTCCTGTTATTAACTTGTATACACATTGCTCTAATGTTTCAGCAGTTTCCTCATAAATACACATCACCTGGTACCCCTTTTACTTGTTCCAGAAACACATACATTAGCCTCTTTTGCATTTCTGTGTCAGTGATGTCCTTGTCATCTATTCTATTCACTGTTTGAGAAGCCAATTTAAAATGTTCTGCCTGTTTTAGCATCCTGTCAGAAACTAGTATTAAAATACTCTTAAAAACTTTGTAGTCAAGGGAGTACGCCAAGACTATAGCTGTCATTCTGTCTAATTTAGACTCAAGCCTGCATTCATTAGAAACAATGAAAGTCTTATAACACTTTGGAATAAATACTAGAAAACATCCTTGCAGTGAATCATTCCATGCATTGCCAGCTGTATACAAAAGCCAATCTTCAAATGTCAACATGTTGTAAAAAAAAAAATGCCCTTCTTTTCATTCCAATGAGGAATGGTTTGTAGCAAATGAGACTATTAATAGAGATTAACTGGAGAACCTGTCACTACCTGCACATTTGGAGCATTAATGTTACAACTAACATGTCCCGACACTAGTCTCTGTGAGTCTGCATGTGCAACTGTATATTTTTGTAGTTGTGTCTGTAATTCCCCTATCTTAATGTGTAATTCTGCTTCCTTTGTCATGGTATTCGAAAGTTTCTGTTGGGTATCCTGTAACTTATGTGTAAGAGCTTCAGGGTCAGTGTCACTACCCATATTTTCTTGCGAATCCATAACAGTATGTAAAGCACCATCAGCCAGAGTCAAAATGTCTAAAACATCTTGCATATATGTCCTAACCTGTATGTCATGTTTCTTCAACATTTGCATGTGTTTTTGATTAAGTTCTGTTACCATATCATTGAGCCGCATGATTTAAAAATGACTGGAATTATCTTTGGAAGGTAGAGACTGGCATTTCAAAATTACTTTTGCCTTCACCAGACAATTTTGTGTTGTCCTGCATAGTCTTTAGTGACAAGTTTTGCAACCCAATTTTATGAGATGTTAAACAAAAACAAGGATATTTGTCTCCACACTTAAGACATTTGATTTTACTTTTATATTATTGTACATGCTGATCAAAACAATGAATCTATTTACACACAAACATTCTCACTTCTGTTTGTACTAAACAATGCTTTATTGTATTTAACATCACTACTGGCATGTTCATATCCCGTTCATATGTCCCGCGGTAGTGGTGCTGCGGTAGCGTTGTCGACTCACAGCAAGACGTCCCGTTTGATTCTCAGCTAGAGCGTCTTCTATGTGGAGACATGTGTGAATGGGCGTGCCTTCGTTGAAGGTTGTGCGTCAGGGCTGGTAACTCGGCACGTAAAAATCCACTACCAAACATTAGCGGACCGGAGTTCCGCTGTGGCGACCCCTAACCGGGATAAGCCGAAAGACACAACAACAACAACTGGCATGTTCATATCACTGACGTAGTAATGTCCAAACTTTATCAGGAGTCTAGTTTGTCTATGGCCACAGAATGTGTGCATTTAGCACTTGTGTCCTTGATGTTATCCATGTTATTCCAGAAAGAGGCATACCATTTTCAGCAATGGCTAATAGGTGATCAACCTGTAGATGAAAACTGCAAACTGGAAACTCCCTCTCTGTCGAAAATGCTGGTGAACATCTCAGAGCAGATGCAGACAAAATCTCATTTTCACCCACTTGGAAGTTCCTGATACTGCTGAGCTATTCAGTACCGATGGTATTGAGGTTGGCCAACAAAATATTAACTAGTGCTTGTCATAGTAGTTTTACGAATATTTAAAAGGTCCGAATTAAGTCTGACACACCACATATGAGAGGGGCAGCAATTTACTGAATTGGTTTACAAATTTACTTTTCGCAAAATGGACACGTGCAGTATCTAATCTCTTCAATGCAGAATACTCAAATGAATATCTATCATGTATTTTTTGCACTACCTATGATGTTTACAGAGCTTGAAGAAGTACTGTGCAAAACTTAGTTTGCACTGCAATTAGGGAAAGCTCATAATGAATGCACCTACCTATGACCAGTAACCAGTGTGGTTAATATAAGTTACAGTATGTTATACAGCAAGTACACTGAGGGTAGTGGATTGGGTATTGAAGCCTGCAGTTTTTGCAAAATATGTCTGCACTTTATCTTTTAAGAAACAGCAAGATTCATGGACGGGGTCAAAGTGTTCCATCTAGAAATATTGGAGTCAGTGTTACTGGACAGCCGTATGGCCTTAACTCTGGTACACAGCTTATGAGCATTCCCATTTAGTGCTCATTGAATTGTTTTAGATATAGATTTAGTATTGCATGCACTTTTGTTTTTTGCACTTTAGCAGTCTCCAGTAGGGGCTTTATTTTGTTATTTTTTTGTCTAATTAATACAATTTTAAAGTAAATTTTGTACCCAATTCTTGTTGTATAACCTCTTGTTAGGCTGACTATAGTTTAATTCCCTATGTGCCATGTTGCAGGGCATTTCATGCTTTTTTGTACTTAACACAGCTCACTGGTTCATCTATGCCAGAAAAAGTGTTAGTTAGCCATCAGTCGTGCAAACATTAGTCCATATGAAAACTGTTTTCTTCTCAGTTTTTAACAGGTTTTATAGTCCCAAACACCCAAGATGTTCAAAGCCTGTATTCAAATTTAGTTCTTTTAACAGGAACACTGTTACACTCGTCCAAATTAAGTAGTGAATGTAGTAACAGAGATAAAACAACTGGAATTGGGATCTTTAGAAAAGGGTAGGAGCAAACTGCATAGGAAAAAAATGGGAATTGTAGGAACAATACATGCAGGGGGGGACGAGGTTTAAAAGAAGGCAGAAACTGAATGAGGTATGTAATGTTGGACAGTGACTGCATAGATTATAAGTGATGTATAATGTTTGCAACTACAATTATGTCAAAATGGTTTGTGATGTATACTGTTTGCAACTAAGGTTATGTCAGTATGGTTTGTGTTCATTTATATAAATATATGATTACCTGTGTCATACGTGATAATTTAATAAAGATGTTTCTTGTTTAAAAAATATAATTCAGCACTAAAAAGTAAAACAGACAGTTGTTCAAAGCAAAATTCCTTGGCACAGTCTCAAGGAAGAAAATCTTATTACTATGTTTGGGGAAGTTATTCTCATTTGGATATGGTAGGTTGGGGGCTTCAGGTATGAGGAGTTGTGCCCAAAGAAGCCTGCCAATAAAACAACCATTCTAGGATCCAATAAGAGTCTAGAGGCATGATATTAAAACACTCAGGTTTTTTCAGCTTCTGCATTTAAAACATTAGACTACTCTGCTTTGTGATCTCAGAGTAAAACAGTGTCTTAATAGCCATGTCCAGTCCACGCAGCCCCATCAGGGTACAGGGTGTTTTGCAACCAACAAGAAAGTCCCAGTATCTAATGTCAACTTCAAAAACAAAAAACTCCTCCATTCCACACTTTCAGGTCATTTTTCCCCAGAACTTCTGCCCATTTTTCCTTCAGTGAGGAACTAACTTCTTGAATATTATAGCAGAGTAATTGGCAACTAAGACTATGTGATTTGGCTAGTATGGACGGCGCAGTGGTGCAGCGTTTAATGTTGTTGTTTCACAGCAAGAGGTTTTCTGGTTTAATTCTCATCTGGGGTGCCTTCTGTGTGGAGTCTGCATGTCCTCCCTGCATTCGTGTGGGTTTCCTCCGGATGTTCCGGTTTCCTCCCACATTACAAAGGCATGCATCTGGAACGTTTCTCCCCAGGCTTCCGCTGAAAATTTCCTCGTTCCAAGTCCGACTTTCCCGGTAAACAAATGTCATATAAATAAATACTGTGAGAAAATTCATACAGTTCATACTTTCTCATGTATTCTAAAAGCACATTTAAAAAATATCTTAAAGGCACATATACAGTTTTCCATAAATAACATATTGCAATATCACAGTTGTTCAAGACTTTATGCAGTACTTATAGGCTCAACTGACTCAACACGTTAAACAATGCAAAAGAAAATCTGCATGTATTAAATGTTGTTGCATATTTTTTTTTTTTGCTCCTGGTTTTTGTCTGAAAAAAGTCAGCTGACCAGTCCACCTACCAAATTATCAAACTATAAGTAAATAAATGAAATTAAATGTAGTGTGAGCTTTTCTAGGCTGTTTGGATCTAGGGATGATTTATAGAGAACAGGCATGATGCTACTGAAGGAGTTGATGTGAATGACATGGGGGTAACCACTCAGTCTGATAAATTACTGACTGAGATAATCCAGGCAAGTTTTAGCCAGTCTATAAGGTCCTTGTCCAGCTCACATATGACAGGACATAGATCTGAAGCAAAATAACTTCTTCATAGTCAACATGAAAGTTGCTCCTTCAAAATTCTGGGCACTCAATTGAGCCATTGGGTCACATTCAGGGTGATAAAGTGGCTAATCTTGGGAACTATGTCAGCAAAAGCTTTCAACTGGGGGGATACATATGGTTTCTCCATAGTAAGACGGGCTTGAATGTATTGCTTATTAAAGGGTTTTGCCACATTTGCATAGCTTACCTTTTGCACAACAGTATGTGATTTTTAACATGCCAGTTATGATTTTTAAGTGGTTAGCAGATACCTTCCGTGTCTTCTTCAACCAGAAATATCATGCAATTTGTTTACCCTGCACTGACGTAATTTAGGATTAATGGTGATCTTTAACCTCAGTGACATTAACTCAGGGAAAACATGAGATGTGATCTCAAAATTTAATGGACGCATACTGCGTATGCACAGAGACACACATATTAAATTTAGTGGATTGGTGCATGACATCACCAGGGAAAATACTAAGTATGTTTGGGTTGCAGTTTCAATAAAAAGTTTAAGAAGCTTTTTATTGAAAAAATGGCACAGAAAAATTAGGTTTGACTGTGGCGAAAAAACATTGAGGTGCTTAACTCACCAGATTCAGCAAAGCATTTAGTGTGATAATGCACTTTAACCACTCAAAATGTAGCAGAACAATTTGATATTGAAGAAATATTGGTGGACAACAACTTTGATTTATTACATGAGAGTTGTGAATGGTGTGCAGTTTAGTTATTGTGCAGACGAATCATTTTCTTGAGCAGATGCCATAGTCTTGATGAACCTCATCCTGGCTTTAACTTGTACACCTCGTGATCATATATTTATTCATGAGTTATAATAGGCTTATGCCATACATATTTTGTATTGACTTAGTTCAGTGCACCAGCAGTTAGATTTTGTTATTGGTTGTATATGGTACCGTAGGTCCATTAGCTGATTACACTGAGAATCTGATCCATTAAGGGTCTCAGATTGCTAGTACAAACTTCTTTCAAATCTCTATAATGACTCAGGTTATTATCAGGTGGCAGATTTTGGAGGGAGCTCCACTATGAGGTAAGCTAGTTAACAGAAGAAGGTGATTTGGATTTTTTAAAGGATTATCTCATAGAACAAGTCTGTGATGGAGCACATGGTTAACAAATATGCAGTCATGAGGCACAGGATTTACTGGTGAATACCTTATGTGGATACCTAATGATTTTTAGAGATGGACTTCTTAATAATGAGAGTTCATATTTAGGCAGCCCTGTTGCTAACAAATACCAAGTCTTAGTCCTTGGTGTAAGGGCCTCTGTGGAATGCAGGACTGCTGTGAAAGTTTCATGTCTTAGTTAATTGCAGACACCAAGTATACCAGCCTAGCAGTAGCAGCCACAGCCCTAATAGTGTGGAAGGGCAGCAGCAACTGGATCTGGATTAGTGTTGAAGTAAGCAAGTGGGTCTGAAACCATCATTTCATGTTGTGCTGATAATGGTAATGCTATGTCTTCAAATAAAAAACTAATTTTCTGTAGTCTGGCAGTATGTGAAAAGGGGGTTAAGAAAGATTTTAAATGAGTAAATGCTTGCTCATTTTGCTAAGACACAGGTCCTGTGTTATCCTTTTTTACTAATTGCAAAAGTGGTTTTGCTACTACTGCAGCAGTAGATATCCAATCTGAAGTAGTTAACTTCATTTTATCTGCAACCTGTGGGTATACAGATCCGTATAGGATCCCAGCCGGCAACTTTTTTCTAGCATCTGCTCCAAGCTCCTCCCCTTACCCATAATGCCCTACCATCTCCTATCTTCCCTCAGATCTTGTTTGCCGTGCCAGTAGTGTGCATCGTGGTCTCCTTTGCTCTGAGCTCAGGGATAGTAAGTAGAAATTTTTTGCTGATATCTAGGTGTGCTTGACTAGGATTTCCCTTCCTCCCCTTCTGTAGTATCTCGTTTGGTCATCGGTGTTAAAAAAAAAAAAAAAAAGTTTTCTGTATAGAGTAGTAGTTAGGCCTGCCCTTCCCCTACCGGTGTGTGTGTCTCAGGGACAGCCCGTGCCAGAGGATCCCCAGGTAATTTTCCCCGAGGAAACCCCTGCGGCTCACGGATCCCCTTCTGAAAGTCCCACTGAAGAGGGTCACCGTAAGCGCAAGTGCAAAAGGAGGCACTTGGACTACCCCCCCCCCCCCCGAGTCCATCACTACTGACACTGACTTAGATGAAAGAGAAGGTTCCCCCAGGTCACCTCCCGAAGACTTCTACTTCGGAGAAATTATGGAGATCCTCCGCCAGGGGGAGGTTGGTCAGCCCCAAAACCTTCTGGGGATGAGTCAGTGTTCCTGGAGGCCTTTGGCAAAGGTGTCCCCACCAGCAGACCCCGTGGTGGACCTCATCACCACGAGGGCATGGAAGGAGCCTGACACCATAGAGCCCATCCCCAAATGCCCTGACAAGGTTTTATCTCCCCTTTCTGACAGACAACCTTGTTTGAAAGGAGCCCCAGTTGATGCTATGTTGGTCGCAGCGGCAACAAAGAAGGAATTAGCACAGGAGAGTTCCTTAGTCCACCCTCCAGACAAGGAGTCCCGGTCAGTGGATAGGTTTGGGAAACGCGTATACTCCTCAGTGACTTTTTCTATCTGTGCGCTGAATTATTTGGCACATGATTCGGCTTCAGCAAGACATTGCTTCGGAATTCGCTGAGTCGCCCCCAGAGTCTTTATCGCTGCAGGACAGACAGCTGTTCTCTGCGAAAATGTCTACTCTGAAGTCAGTCACAAACACATCTATGCAGCTACTTTCCCATGCCATGGAAGGAGCAGCTAGGGCGGCTGGGAAAGACATAGCCATGAGGCGTCATGCCTGGCTCAGATTGTGTCAGTTCGTGGACCCTTTCAAGGCATCATTTATCAATGCTCCCTACAACGGTTCTTCCCTTTTAAGAAAGACTGTACGTGACACACTTGTCCAGAGCGAAAAGGATGGGAAGACTTTGTCTGCCATCAGAGTCCGCTTCTCTAACCCTCAGTGGTCCTTCTCTAGGAATCAAAGAGGGCAGAAGAAGATGTGGTTCCGAAAATCTCAGTTTTCCCGGGATTCTCAGGACAGCTGTTCCCCCAGAGGCAGAGGGGGACAGGATCTACGCCAACCCAGAGGTAGAGGGGGTCCCAGGAATTTCGGGTCTAGGGAACCCTTCTCTGATAGACCCAGTCAGCAGCCCTGAGGGGTTGCCCGACTGTCCTACTCTGGAGGCAGTTGGGGGACGATTGTCCATACACCGAGCGGCATGGGATTCCATTTTGACAGATCGCTGGGTTTTTCAGATAATATCCAGAGGTTACTCTGTTCCTTTCGTTGCCCCTCCAGATATTACAAAACACCTCCCAGATGTTCCACCCGGTCACAGGGAGGCTGCAGCTCTAGAGGTTTCAAAGCTGCTTCTCAAATGAGCCATCAAAATGCCCCCCCCCCTCCGATCAGTCCAGATCAGGCGTCTACTCAAGGTTCTTTTTGGTGCCAAAAAGATGGGGGACCTCAGGCCCATTCTAGACCTGTCAACATTGAACCTGTCGGTAGCCAAACAGAAATTCCGGATGGTCACCCTACAGTCCATTCTACCTTATCTCCGAGAGTGCAACTGGATGTGCTCGTTAGACCTTCAGGATGCTTACTACCACATCAGAATACACAGAAGCTCCAGGAGGATTTTGCGCTTCCGGCTGGGAGCCAAGCCATTTTCAGTTCAGAGCCCTACTCTTTGGTCTCACCACAGCCCCCAGGGTGTTCACCAAGGTAATGGCAGTTGTAGCGGTTCACCTGAGGCTTCAGGGTATTCAGGTGTTTCCATACCTGGACGACCGGCTCTTCACTGCGCCCAACAAGCATCACTTGTGTCTGGCCCGAGATTATTTCATTCGGTTAGCAGAGCTACTGGGAATTACAGTCAATGTTCACAAATCCCATTTGCAACCAGGATAAGTTCTAGACTTCATTGGATCACGGTTAGACACTTTGCAGATGAAGGTATTCTTAACTCCAGACAGGATTCTACATCTCAGGTGCCACATAGCTCAGATAGCGAACTCCAAGTCTTCAAAGGCGAGCGAGGTTCTCCAGGCTCTGGGCTCCATGGCTGCCACCATATCTATTCTCCCTTATGCGTGCCTTCACATGTGGGTTCTTCAATGGACTCTGGCTGTTCAGTGGTGTTGGCTAGACCTGCCCATGGAATTTCCGATCAAGATCAGTCACGTCTGCAGGACATCTCTTCTTTGGTGGTTAACTTCACCGGAGATATCAAAAGGACGCCCCTTTGCGTCACCTCCAGTCCAAACCACAGTGACCACAGACGCCTCCCAACTCGGGTGGGGGGTGGCACTGTTCAGGAAGGACAGTCCAAGGCACGTGGTCCCAGGCAGAGACCAATTTGCACATAAATGTTCTAGAGATGAGGGCAGTGCTTTTAGTGTTGGAAGCCTTTCACACAGTCCTCCCTCTCGGATTGATTGCAATTCAGTCAGACAACATGTCGGTTGTCTGGTATATCAACAAGCAGGGGGAACCAGATCCTACCCTCTATGTTGCGAGGCCATGAGAGTGTGGGAATCTGCGATTTGCACCGGTCGGTTTCTGATAGCAACGCACATCCCGGGGCACTCCAACATTTTAGCGGACAGACTGAGTTGGGCCATTCTGATGCCTTACGAGTGGTCTCTGAAACAGTCAGTAGCGGAGGAGATTTTCCTTGTATGGTGTCAGCCTTGCTGCGATCTCTTCACATCTCCTTCCAATGTGAAATGCAGTGAGTTCTTCGCTCTGATTCCCTCACCAGGGGAACTCCCCAGAGGTGCTCTAGTCCATGCTTGGCCCCCGGGCTTCTGTATGCTTATCCACATTTACCACTCATTCCAAAGTTTCTTCAGAAAGCTTGCCGACTAAGGTGCAAAGTGATCCTCATTGTCCCGTTCTGGCCTCTTCAGGTTTGGTTCCCATTCCTTTGGTCTCATCTCTTAGCTCCCCCGTGGGTTCTGGATCCCTGCCCGGATCTAATTTCCCATCTGTCGGGAACACGTCCGCCTGATCTGGGCAACCTCAAGCTAACAGCCTGGTTGCTCCAGTTCCGTTAATTGCCAGGACTCCCGGTCTTTCATCCCAGGTAAAATCCATTCTAGTGGCCTCTCTTAAAGACTCCATTAGGAAACTTTATTGCAGTAAATGGAAGCGCTTTTCCATTTGGGCCTCGCAGAGAAAAATAGATCCCTTTACATCCCCTGTTCCAGCAGTGTTGCACTTCCTGTCTGGTATTTTTCAGCAAGGAGCTCGTTCCTCCACAGTGAAAGTACAATTGGCAGCCATTTCCAGTTTTCACGTTGGTGAAGACAACATGGCCTTAGCCTCCTCTAGGCTGTGTAAGGCTTTTCTTAAAGGTACTTTTCTGTTACGGCCCCCTGTCAAGGATTCTGTACCTCCTTGGGACCTTACTTTTGTTTTACAGGCATTGGTGGCTCCTCCTTTCGAACCTGCAGCTTCGGTGGACTTGAAATTTTTGTCCTGGAAGACAGCTTTCCTAGTCGCCATCACATCGGCTAAGAGAGTTTCTGAGCTTCAAGCTCTGTCTGCCGTGCCTCCGTATTTGGTCTTCCATAAGGATAGTGTCTCCCTCCGTACTAACCCTTCCTTCTTACCTAAAGTGGCATCTGAAGCAAACATAAACCAGTCCATTAATCTGCCAGTCTTCTTTCCCAACTTCCAAAATAAAGGTGAATACAAACTCCATTTGTTAGATGTTCATAGACAACTTTGTTTTTATCTTCATAGAACAAAGTCTTTCCACAAGACTGACCAATTTTTGTTTCCTTTTCCAAAGCTTTTATGGGAAAAGCTATTTCTAAAGTTTCTTTAGCCAGATGGATCACTCTTTGCATTTCACATGCCTACAAAGCAAAAGGTTTATCTCCTCCTGGTATAGTTAAGGCTCACTCTACCAGGTCCATGGCGACTTCTGCTGCTTTTTGGTCTAGGGTACCCTTGGACGATATTTGTGCAGCAGCGACATGGGCCAATTCACATACCTTCATTTCCCATTACAAATTGGATCTGATTTCGAGGGGTAGAGCATCATTTGGCTCTGCAGTGCTCAGGAATATCCTTCCATAAGGGCCTCCCAGGATCGGAGTAGCTGGGGACTCTGTCCCACAAGTTGCAGATAAAATGAAGTTAACTATTTCAGATAAAGAAGTTATGTACTCACCATAACGTTCCATCTGAGTAGATATGCTTCATTTTTCTGCAACATTCCCTCACTCCGTCCCCCCAGACCTTATCCTGTTTTCAGGGTTGGTTTATTGGGTTGAGTTGCATATATATTTTTAGTTGCAGCAAACTCGATCTGAGGGAAGATAGGAGATGGTAGGGTATTATGGGTAAGGGGTGGAGCTTGGAGCAGATGCTAGAAAAAAGTTGCCGGCCCGGTTCCGATATGGATCCGTATACCCACAGGTTGCAGAAAAATGAAGTATAACTAATCAGATGGTACGTTATGGTGAGTACATAACTTCTTTTTATCTGCAGTAACTTGCTAAGCCAAGAAAGACTTGGTTATCTAAAAGCTACAGGGTATGGTGCTGTCTGAATAGTGATAATATGAAACAAAAGGATATGTTGCTTTTGTTTGTTTACTTTAAATGTTGTATCTGCTAGCTTAGCTAGCTGGAAAATTGTATCCTGTTTGCAGCTGGAAATAGAGACAGAGACTGAGCAAATGATTCACATATTGAGCTAGAGTAGACCCACAAAGGAGCTTAATTTTATCCAGGTGTTGTTTTATCTCCCTTGAAAACAGACTGTTAGACCTGCATAATCTTGTTCAGGTGTATTGATAACCCATGTAAGTAAAAGCAAACAAATATTAATTATCAGAGTGGATTGAGATATTGAGAAAAGTGCAAGAAATATCAGTAATTGAGAAGGTATTGGAAGTAGGGGAATAGAGCTAAGAATGGTAGCTGGATTTTGTACTACCTGGAATGTGGGCATGACTACTGCATTTACAGTTCATAAATATTGGATGGAACTGTAAATGTTCATGTTTACCAGTTGTAGTAGGTAAACATTTGAAATGTTGGGACCTGCTAGAGCAAGTGTTGGAACATGGAACCTGAATGGCCAAAAGAACAGACTTAACTTACGCCAAGTCCAAGATGGACATTTCATGGAATATTCCCTTTTCTGCGAGGTATGTTGATCTTGGAGTTTGTATATAAGTTGGGGGAGGGGGGCTTGGATTTTCAGTCATATTTTTTTTTCCGGCTTGTTGGCAGTCAGCATTTCAAGTGCCAACATTTTAATAGGGATTGTTGCTGTAATAATGATTTGGATATTCTTTGCTGTAATAGCCCTTGGCCAACCAGAGTAGCAGATATTTAACTCTCTCCTCTAGGCCTGGAGGACACCTAGAACTTGACTTAAGGACATCTGAGTATAAGGATCATTGGACAGTGCCATCTTCAGGATTTCTTGCTTTCTCAGCCCAAAGCATTTTCATCATAGACTGTGTCTCGGTCCAAAGATCAGAGTGCTTCTCAGAGCTAATATAGAGATAAGAAAGGTTGCTGTTTTGGGGTACTACCTGGAAAATGGGCAAGACTGCTGCATTTACTGCTGTTAGATCTTGGATGGAACTGTAGGTTTCTTTTCCCAGTTTCTTAACTGGCAGGATAGGTGTGTTGCATGTAATTGGATGATACCATGATTCCTTGGTGAAGTAGTTCTGAAAGTACACATTCATTTCCCTTTTCCACCTGTACTGAAAGAGAATAATGGACCATCTGCAGGAGGAGCTTTAAAATGTTTTTTACTAGCTCAGTATCTTTGATAAATCCTACTTCATTATCATTGCAGGCTCATGGATGATTACTGTGCCCTGTTAGCTTCTGTTCTGCCTCTTTATCTGAGATTAATCTCAAACTGCTGAAGCTGGATGCCCATTATTTATTTTGATTTGATTTTCTTTAACTGTGATCAGCAATATACTGGGCTTGGTTAACAATCTCATGTAAACCTAAACTTGGCCAGTTAAGATTTTTTATGATTGGTTCAGGATGACCTGAAAAAGACTCAAATGCATTTATTATTCATTTTAAATAGCTGTCTGTCTCCTCAACCTTTTTGTAAGATAGTCTTTATCCATGACCAGTTGATCACAGAGAGACAAACTGTTCTAATAGCATTTATTAAATCCTGCCATTTTGTTTCAAATGTTAGTATCAGTGTTTCTGCACCACCCTCTGTCATGGAGGTTTTCCATATTTTCTCCAAAAACCAAAAATAATAACAATAACTGAAACGTGGCCAGGAAAACGATAACCATCTGTTATTAAATGGTAAGCTCTCTTGTGGGTAACCTAGTTCCGCTTCTTCAGACCAAACTTTAAAATAAAATGCAAATGTATTATATAAAGATTTTAAAAAATCCCAGCCAATAAAAAACAAGGATTTTGAACAATGTAGCAGCGGCATCTGTTACATAGTAACATTACTAAAAGAACTTGCCATTCTTAAAGAAACCTCGCTACAAAGTATCCATGTAATACGTCAACATTATCCATTACATTATAATGCTGCTGCATAAACCATTCATCTTACAAGCGCAACTACAAAATATCCACATAAAAGTATATTACCTGTCAAACATATAATTGTGCTAATTAATGCTATATGTTTGAAATATATGTAGACAAAATAATAAAAATACACATACATATGCATAACAACATATTCATATGAATAAAAGTATAAAAAATATAAAAAACATAAAAATATATGCATTTATTTATTTAAACATATCACATAATCATCAGTCATTAAAAACTAAATGCAGCCCTTATGCAATAACATGAATAAAACTCGCACATAGTGCTGATATGCCTATTTGAATAATCTTCTAGCTTTCATTATAGGCTTTTAGGTATATTACTGTTTAAACCTAATGTACCATCAGCTTGAAGTCTAATTATCCATTTGGTCTCATTTTTCTCAGTGGCATTCCTAATGTCAACCAGCCATCTACTAACATTAGCAGTATCTGTAGCCATAAATTTAAAGGAATGTTGTGTAGAAGTAGAAATAACATGTTTAGCTAAAGTGTTAGTTGCATTAGAAATCCTGATATTATATAAATGTTCCCTGATTCTGTCTTTAAACTGCCTATTGGTTTTGCCCACATAAAATGAAGTACATAAATTACAGCATGCTAAATAAACAATGTTCGTGCTATTGCAGTTGGCACTCACTCTAAAAACATATCTTCTTTCAGTTACTGGATGTAAGAACTGTCCACTGCAATCTATAAAGCTACAGTAATTACACTATGACTACAGTGGACTAGTAACCATTGATTTTAAATCTCTGTTTATAACATTGCTTTCATGTTGATACCATAACATTCTTTTGATTGATTTCTTATTTTTATATACGAATTGGGGAAATTCTCGAACAGTTTTTATTTTTTTCATCAGGAGTTAATATACCCCAGTGTTTTCATATCACATCTGTAATTTGTTTCACACTAATACTGTAAAACATAGTACACCTAGATTGAATGTAGAAGATGATAATTTCTTAAAAGAAATGCAACATCTTGGAGAGAACTTCATAGTCCGAGGCTATGATCAAAAACAAGTACAACAGGTGATTAATGAAGTTGTTCCCGTGAGATGCACCACACCTTATTTTTCAGAGGGACAGAATGTTTGGTCTCTTAATCCCATGATTAAGAAAAAATATAATCAAGTAATATGTACTATGTTTTATAGTACTAATGTGAAAGAAATTACAGATGTGATATGAAAACACTGGGGTTTATTAACTACTGATGAAAAAATAAAGGCTATTTGAGAATTTCCCCAATTCATGTATAAAAATAAGAAATCAATCAAAAGAATGTTATGCTATCAACATGAAAACAATGTTATACATAGAGATTTAAAATCAATGGTTCTAGTCCATTGTAGCCATAGTATAATTACTGTAGCTTTAGAAGAGACAGTCACCAGAGGTGCAGAAGAGTCTTGAGACACAGTTGTCTACTATGCAGTCTATTACTAATGTGTCTGCTGTCTATTGCAGACTGCACATCTTGTGCAGTGGCATTGCTGTGTGCCGGCTCACCTGGATGCGGTTGTGCGATTTTGCAGACTGCTTTAAAGTATCTTTAATCAGTACCCCATTTGATGGCTCTTCCCTGTTTGGCCCAGAAGGACTCGTTAACTAGGAGTGAGCAGGATGAAAAAGACTCTGCCTTCGGAGTGCACTTTGCCATCCCACAATGATCCTTTTCAAGGAATCAGAAGGAGGCCAAGAATCTCTTCTTTCACACTTTGTAGTAGCCTTTCCAAGATGCTCCAGTGAAGGTTCCCATGCCCACCCCCATAATAGACACCATCCACATGGCGGGACCGGACCTCAGAATTAAGGCTTCTGTAGAATGTTCTCCAGGATGCCTCTCTTCAGCTTACCTTAATGGTTGCCTGGCTGCCGCTCTTTGGAGGGAGCTGGGGATCATTTGGCCATCACCTTGGGCATGTGGGTGTTGAGAGCCCTATTCAGAGGGTATACAATTCCATTTTTATTTGCACTGAGTCAAGAAAATCCCTCCTAGACATTCCGCCCCATCAGAGAAGTGATGCAGTAGTTGAGATTCAAAAGCTGATGGCCAAGTCATCCAAGAGATCCCACCTATTCCCGATTCTTTTGGTGCCAAAGAAGGAGGACCCAAGACCAATTTTGTATGTAAGCAGTTTGAACCATTATGTCAAAAAGAGCAAGTTCCTGATGGTTTTTGAGGAAGAACAATTGGATGTGCTGAGTTGATCACAAGGATGCCTACAATCATGTAAAGACTGAGCCATGCCAAGAGATTTCTGCGCTTTCGATCTGGAGTCTATCATTATCATTTTCAAGCACTGCCATTTGGTCTCACCACAGCCCCGTGGCTGTTCACCAAGTGCATGGCAGTTGTGGCAGCCTAATTCAGGCCACAGGGGTCCAGGTCTTTCCCATACCTGGATGGTTGGCTCCTTATCACCTCCACAAGAGTTTCTCTTGTCAGAGCTTGGGACTCTTTTCTCCAGTTGTGTCTGTCCTTAGGAATGTCAGTGAACTACGAAAGTCCAGTTTTGAACCGATGCAAATGTTAAGAGTTCATAGGCTGCCATTTGGATAAAATTTCTCAGACAGCAAAATTTCCAATCCACAGGTTAACATCTCTTTGAGCAGAAGCATCTCATCTGCTTGTATCAGACAAAACACCAGACTCCATGATTCTGAGGTTCCTGAGACACATGGCAGCATTGATTTTTCTGGTACCCTTAGCGAGGTACCATATAAGGATCCTGCAGTGGATGTTTACTTCTCATTTGTTGTATTAACACTACCCATAAACTTTCCAGTTGCTATAATAAACAGTTTTCTGACTCAGACCAGATGATGGTTGGAATCCCTTCTCATCGCCTCTGTGACTTTTCGTTCTTCTGTAAACTCAGTCCACAGTCACTATGGATGCCTTTCTTCTGTGATGTGGGGCATTTCAAAGAAAAGATGGTCCAGGGACCTTGGTCATCCTCTAAGGCCAATCTCTACGTCAGTGTCTTGGAGATGAATTTTTCTCCTAGTATTGCAGGCCTCTCAAGACCTTCTCCCAGAGGTGTGATCGAGGTCCAGACAGACAGCATGTCTGTGGTTTGGTGCATAAGAAAGGGGAAGTACAGATATTCTTCATGTTTCACTATAGCAGTCATCACATTTGGGTTATCTCTGCCAGGATAGCCCTTGGCCGGTCCGAATACCAGAGACTTAGTATTTCTGCATCAGTTGCTGTCGCTTGAGGACTGACGTCAGGTTGTTAGTAGTATAAAGTAAGGCAGCTGATGCCATTACATCAGTCTTTCTTGCCGTGGAGCCCGAAGCAGAAGCAGTTCTCACGAGTGCCGGTCGGCCGCTATCTGAGTTTCGTCTACCGAATTGAAGTTGAAGTCTTCTAAAGCTAAGTACCCCATTGGGGATCCTTTTTTTCTTGCACTAACCGATGTCAGAAAAAGTTAATTGTCTTGCCTGTGGAAAGCAAATACCACACTGAGACTTCCACTCTTACTGCGTCAATTGTTTGGGCCCAGACCACAAAGTCCCCCATTGTCGCTTCTGTGCTTTGTTCAACGCCAGAACTATCCATTGTCGGGCCGTTATTTTAGCCAGATATTTTCCCTTACAGTCCTCTAATTCTGATATGGCTTCAGTAAGCCATCCGACAGCAGATCTTCCAACAAAACATAGAGATAAAGACAGAGACAGACCGCATAGGTCCAAACCTACTGACAACGCTTCTGTTAAGCTAGTCATCAGTTCTCCAGTACTCAGTGAGGTGCTTTCGCAGCCCCTGATGCCCACTTCTGTGGATTCGCAGAGCGCTACCGAGACCCTTTTGGAGTGCGGTATGCCGCAAAACTCTTATTTGACTAAGGATCCTGTGGTCATCTCTACCTTGGAATGGGTCTGGAGCCGCTGAGTAGGCACCGGCTTCCAAGGAAGTCCTTCGCACTACCGAATCTTGACACAAATCGACATCTTCTTTCGCAACTACCGTTCTTTCAAAAATGACCAAGTTTCTTAGGCCCAGGGTATGAACCACACCAAAGAAACTGACGACCCACTCTCAGCCGTCTGCTACCTTGCCTCAGCCTCAAATGCATAAAATGGCGGAAGTCCTTATCATGCTGATCAGCAGAAGCCAAGCTACCCCCTCCAAAAGGAAAAGATATCTGTCCCCTGTAGTTTTGTCTGAACAAGAGTCAGATGAATCTGTTGCATCTGAATATGAAGACATGCAACCCCTCTCCACTTATGAGGATTCTGATGCAGAGGATTCCATTCCTTCAGCCCCTTCCCCAGAGGATTTTTCCTTTGGGGAAACCCTGCATACCTTAAGGGAGCATTTCCAATGGGAGAGTCAGGACTACCCTCAGTCTAAAAAGAGACGGTAATTCCTAGATCTTCCACAACACAGACCCTTGGCCATCCCCCCAGTCCTGGATGTTGTGGAAGATGTTTCCCTTGAATCCAGCTTGACTCCTGACGTCTTCCCTCCTGCTCCCAGAAAACCAGAAAGGTACTATAGAGTCCCTGACTCTCACAAATATCTTTTTAAAAATCCTACAGCTGACCCTGAAGTCATTTCTCAATGGCCTAAAGGGATTAAAGCAACCTCTGCTAAGAATCCCACCCCCTCAGACAGGGATTCCAGAGCATTGGACAGATGGAGTAAATAAGTATACACCTCAGCTACTCTTGCTATCTGCACTAAATTGTCAGTTCCATATGCTGAAAGTTCAGCAACATACCTTGGAACTCCTTAAACACAAAATGTCTACCTTTCCTGCTTGGGCAGAATCTAAAGATTTACAAGAGTTAATGCATTCTGTAAGTCAAGTAACTAAACACACCTTGCACTGTGGTTTTGATGCCCTAGAAGATTCTTGCAGGGCAGCAGTCACTGGATCTGTCATTAGAAGGCATGCATGGCTTAAGGAATAGCCCCTGCCAGACCATGTCAAATCTAAATTGTTGGATGCCCCCTTGCACAAAGATAACTTATTTGGTACAAAGGCAGAAGTCGTCTTAAAAAAAATGGGAAAAAAAGCAAAATCTATGCAAACAGTTAAGGATTTCTTGCAGGTCCAGCCCCCTAGTTTCAGCAGACATTGTCCCTCCAAACACTGGTCCTCTCCTGCTCCCAGTAAACCAGCCCAGCCTAGGCCCCGTGGAAGCAGACCCCCCCCCCCAGACAGCAGCCACAGGGAATGCAGAGATCTAAGCAGTGGACTACCTCCACTTCGAATCAAGGGAGATCTAAGCTACCCCCTTATGGTAAGAACTCGCAGTGACTCACCTCCTCCCTCTGCCCACCTTCACTTGCGCCTAGGAGGAAAACTCTCCTTTCACTCAAGCACCTGAGCCACCATTACCAAGGACCACTGGGTTCTGAACATTGTGTCTCAGGGATACAAATTTTCCTTCCACCCCCTTCCAACCCCAAAAGGTTTCCCAGATTTACCACCAAATCAGTGGGCAGAGGCTCAAAAACAAATTCTTTCCCTGCCCTCTCTAGGAGGTAGTAGAGCATGTTCCTGCAGAACAGATAGGCCAAAGTTTCTACTCCTGACTTTTTCTGGTGCCCAGAAAAAGGGGCACCTGGCACCCCATCCTCGATCTCTCCATTCTAAACACCTTCCTGATGATCCCAAAATTCAAAATGCTCACCCTCCAGCAGCTGCTACCCATGCTCTCCCAAGGACACTTGACTAGCCACCCTAGATCTAAAGGGTCCTACCTCCACATTCCTATCAGGGAATCATGTAGGAATTATCTCCACTTCAGGGCACGATCTCAGCCCTTTCAGTTCTCTGCGCTTCCCTTTGGCTTATCTACTGCTCCCAGAGTTTTCACAAAATGTCTGGCTGTGGCCATTGCCATTTGCAGACAAAGAAACATTCAGATTTACCCATACTTAGATGACTGCCTTATTCAGGCAGACAGCCAGAAAAAGCTGATCAAGCACCTGGCCTTTGAAAAGACCCTACTAACCTCCCTGGGGTACACAATCAACGAAAAGAAATCCAAACAGGTGCTCACCCAAAGGATAATCTTCCCAGGAGCAAGTCTGGACACAGCATACCAGATGGCATACCTTATATTAGCGAAACAAATTTTCCTGACAGCCTACTTCTCTCAACTAGCCACCAGGCCCTAGCTATCTGCAAGGAAGATCCTGCAAGCTCTGGGGTTCATGGCATCTTGCATTCTACTCATTCCATATGCCAGACTACATATGAGGAAACTTCAATGGTACCTAAAGAGTCTTTGGTGTCAACAGTCTCAAGACCTGGAAATTCTTCTACCTATAATTCCTTGTCTCAGAAAAGATTTTCTTTGATGGGCAACAGCATGCTCCCACAAAAAGGGACTGCCTTTCTCCCCACCACCCCCCGCCACCCAGACCTTCACCACAGATGCATCAGACTATGCTTGGGGTGCACACCTGGACGGCAGGTGCATACAGGGCCAGTGGAGCCCACAACAAATCCCTCTGCACATCAGTCAAAAAGAGATGATGACTGTGCAGCATGCCTTAATAGCTTTCAAGCCCTTTCTCTCTCCAGGGGCTGTCCTGATCAAAACAGACAGCACTCTTGTGATGTGGTACATTAACAAGCAGGGAGGAACTCACTCCTACTCTCTATGCAGGCTGGCCATGACTCTTTGGCACACAGCGTCTGCCATGCAACTACACCTGTTAGCACAATTCCTACCAGGCTCTCTCAACTCCCTGGCAGACCACTTAAGCAGAATTCTTCTGGACCCACACTAGTGGCAACTCAACAGAAGTACCGCCCCCCTAATAACTCAGAAATGGGGAACCCCAAAGGTCGACCTTTTTGCCTCCCACACCAACCATCAGCTCAGCAAATTCTGCACCAGGTAGCATCACTGCATGGCTTGGAAAGTGGATGGCCCTATCCTTCCCCTGGATCAATCTATAGGTCTATGCCTTTACTTCCCTACCTCTCATCTCCAGGTTCATCATCATCTTCTTTCGGCTGTTCCCGTTGGGGGTCACCACAGCAGATCACCTGTTTCCATTTCTTCCTGTCCTCTACATCTTGTTCTGTCACACCAACCACCTGCATGTCCTCTCTCACCACATCCATAAACCTTATCTTAGGCCTTCCTCTTTTCCTGTTACCTGGTAGCTTCATCCTTAGCATCTTTTTCCCAATATACTCAGCATCCCTCCTCAGCACATGTCCAAACCAACATAATCGTGCCTCTCTGGCTTTGTCTGCAAACCTTCCAACCTGGGCTGACCCTCTAATATACTTATTCCTAATCCTGTCCACCCTCGTCACACCCAGTGCAAATCTTAACATCTTTAATTCTGCCACATCCAGTTGAAACTCCTGCCTTTTTGTCAATGCCACTGTCTCCAACCCATATAACATAGCTGGTCTCATTACCCTCTTGTAGACCTTCCCTTTCACTCTTACAGGTACTCGTCTGTCACAAATCACTCCTGACACTCTTCTCCACCCACTCCATCGTGCCTGTACTCTCTTCTTCACCTCTCTTTCACACTCACCGTTACTCTGAGCTATTGACCCCAAGTATTTAAACTCATCCACCTTCACCACCTCTACTCCTTGCATCCTCACCATTCCTCTATCCTCCCTCTCATTCACACACATATATTCTGTCTTAGTCCTGCTGACCTTCATTCCTCTTCTCTCTAGAGCATATCTCCATCTCTCCAGGGTCTCCTCCACCTGTTCCCTACTCTCACTACAGATCACAATGTCATCTGCAAACATCATAGTCCACGGGGACTCCTGTCTGATGTCGTCTGTCAACCTGTCCATCACCATTGCAAGTAAGAAAGGGCTCAGAGCTGATCCTTGATGTAACCCCACCTCCACCTTAAACGCATCCGTCACTCCCACCGCAGACCTCACCGCTGTCACACTACCCTCGTGCATATCCTTTACCACTCTTACATACTTTTCTGACACTCCTGGCTTCCTCATACAATACCACAACTCCTCTCTAGGCACCCTGTCATATGCTTTCTCTAAGTTTACAAAAACTCCATGCAACTCCTTCCGACATTCTCTGTACTTCTCCATCAACACTCTCAGAGCAAAGATCGCATCTGTAGTGCTCTTTCCTGGCATGAAACCATACTGCTGATCACTAATCATCACGTTCCTTCTTAACCTTGCTTCCACTACTCTTTCCCATAACTTCATGCTGTGACTGATCAATTTTATCCCTCTGTAGGTACTACAGCTCTGCACATCACCTTATTCTTAAAAATCGGTACCAAAACACTTTTTCTCCATTCCTCAGGCATCCTCTCACTTTCCAAGATTTCATTAAACAATCTGGTTAAAAACTCCACTGCCATTTCACCTAAACACCTCCATGCTTCCACTGGTATGTCATCTGGGCCAACAGCCTTTCCATTCTTCATTCTCTTCTCTTCATAGCTATCCTTACTTCCTCCTTGCTAATCCATTGTACTTCATGATTTACTATCTCTACATCATCCAACCTTCTCTCCCTCTCATTCTCTTCATTCATCAACCCCTCAAAGTACTCTTTCCATCTCCTCAACACACTCTCCTTGCTTGTGAGTATGTTTCCTTTATTATCCTTTATCACCTGTACTGATGCACATCTTTCCTAGCTCGATCCCTCTATCTAGCCAATCGGTACAGGTCCTTTTCTCCCTCCTTAGTGTCCAAACTTTCATACAACTCTTCATATGCCTTATCCTTAGCCACCTCTCTCTTTGCCATGCACCTCATCTCCTTATACTCCTGTCTACTTTCTTCATCTCTCTGATAATCCACTTCTTCTTTGCCAACCTCTTTCTCTGTATACTCTCCTGTACTTCCTCATTCCACCACCATGTCTCCTTGTCATCCTTCCTCTGTCCAGATGTGATACCAAGCACCTTTCTAGCCGTCTCCCTTACTAGCTCTGCTGTAGTTATCCAGCTATTTGGTAACTCTTCACTGCCACCCAGTGCCTGCCTTAACTCATCCCTGAACTCCACCTCACAATTACCCCTTTTCAATTTCCACCACTTGATTCTTGGTGCTGCCCTCACACTCCTCCTCCTCTTCTTGATAACCAACGTCATCCTACAAACCACTATCCTGTGCTGCCTAACGACACTTTCTCCGGTCACCACTTTACAGTCTCCAATCTCCTTCAAACTGGCCCTCCTACATAAGATATAATCCACCTGTGTGCATCTTCCTCCACTCTTGTATGTCACCCTATGCTCCTCCCTCTTGTTAAAATACGTATTCACCACAGCCATGTCCATCCTTTTCGCAAAATCCACTACCATCTGACCTTCTGCATTCCTTTGTTTAACACCATACCTACCCATCACTTCCTCATCCCCTCTCTTCACCAACATGCCCATTGAAATCTGCTCCAATCACCACTCTCTCACCCTTCGGTACAGTCATCACCACTTCATCCAATTCACTCCAAAATTTTTCTTTCTCATCCATTGCACACCCAACTTGTGGAGCATACGCACTAACAACATTCATCATTACACCATCAATTTCCAGCTTCATAAACATCACTCTATCCGACACTCTTTTCACCTCCAAAACACTCTCAGCATACTGTTCCTTCAGAATAGCTCCTACGCCATTTCTCCTCCCATCCACACCATGATAAAACAATTTGAACCCACTTCCGATACACCTAGCCTTACTCCCCTTCAATCTGGTCTCTTGCACACACAATATACCAACCTTCCTTCTGTCCATCATATCAGCTAACTCTCTCCCTATACCAGTCATACTGCCAACATTCAAAGTTCCGACCCTCACTACCACAGTCCTAGCCTTTCTCCTCTCCTCCTGCCTTCGGCCATGTCTTCCGCCTCTTCTCCTCCTTCGGCCAACAGTAGCCCAATTTCCGCCAGCACCCTGTAGGCTGACAGTATTGGTGGTGGTCGTTGTTAACTCGGGCCTCGACCGATCCGGTATCAAAATTTTTCTTGGTGACTGCATGAAATGTTTTGGTGAAGTTTTATGCCGGATGCCCTTCCTGATGCAACCCACCCCATTTATCCGGGCTTGGGACCGGCACAAAGAAATGCATTGGCTTGTGCATCCCCAGTGGCTAGGTTACCTCTCATCTCCAGGATACTCCTTAAAATAAGAGAGGAAAAAAACAAAGACTATTCTTATAGCTCCAGACTGACGCCGGCAGCAGTGGTACCCCTTGCTGCGCAGCCTGTCCCCCTCACTGCCTCCATGGCATCTTCCTCAGATTCCAAACCTCCCAGAGGGAAGGGGAATTCATGCATCCCCAATTGCGGATACTCAATTTGGCAGCTTGGCTTATTCCCTAACCCTGAACCAATCTGCCAACCTCAGTAAACAGGTTCTGGACGTTACCCGTGAGGCCAGACACCCTAGTACCAAAATGTCTTATGCTGATAAGTGGAAAGGGTTCTGCACCTGGATCCAGGCTAAGGGAGCCAATACAGCACAGCCCTCCCTCTATTCCTCCCGGATTACTTAGCTGACCTACTACACAGTGGTCTCTCTTTCTCCTGTATAAAAATTCATGCCTCTGCTATTTCTGTTCATTTTCCCACTGAGCAGCTCCTTTTCTCACACCCTTTGATCAAACAGTTCCTGAGAGGGGCTAGCAACTTGAGGCCACCCAGAAGGGTACCAAGACCAGCTTGGGACTTCAACTTTGTATTGGAAAAGCTCCCCTGCCCCTTTTGAACCAGCTTTTTCTGCAGAGCTAAAAATTTCTCTCCTGGAAGACACCATTCCTTCTGGCCATCACTTCAGCCAGAATAGTCTTTGAGCTGCAAACACTTATGTCTGTGGAACCCTTCATCATCTTCCATGCAGACAAGGTATCCCTCAGAACTAACCCATCCTTCATGCCCAAGGTGGTGCCCAGTGTGGCTCTCAACCAATCCATTAATTCGCCCACGTTTTTTCCTAATCCCCAGAACAAGGGGGAAAGGATTCTGCACTCTGTAGATGGGCACAGACAGCTCAGATTCTGTCTAGATAAGACTGAATCCTACAGAAAGTCTGATCAATTGCTGGTTAGTTTTCTTACAGGGACAGAAGGCAAAGCCATCTCCAAACAAACCATTTCCAAATGGATAGCACACTGCATCCATTTCTGCTACAAACAACATGGAAAGCCTCGCCCAAGTGGGTCAGGGACACACTTCACCAGAGCAGCCTGTACCTCTGCAGCTTTCCTCAGAGGAGTCCCCCACCAGGGACATCCTGGAGGCTGACACCTGGACATCTGTTCACACTTTTACCAAGCATTACCACCTGCCTCTCTTCTCTAAATCCAGGGCAGGGTTTGCTTCTGCAGTCTTGCAGGGCATCCTAGCCAGCCCCTAGTTTCCTTGACTGCCTCCACGCATTTCCTCAGCTTTGGGAATCAAGCCAAATGTAACGTAAAATGGTGTGCTGGTGCAAAAAAGCCACCAAAACAAAAAAAAAAGCACCACTCGGAGTGTAGGACAATGACAGTTTATTACACTACAATAAAAAAAGCTCTAAATCTAGTTGTTAAGCACTTTCATCAGTAAAAAATGACTTCATCAGAACAAATGATGCTGAATCAATCATTTACTTATATATACCCTCCGCCATTAAATTAATTAAGCCATTATACATAATTGCTTTTCTTAAAGTGAAATAACTCAAGTAATTACAAATGTGTAAAATCAAATAATAAAAAATACATGTTAAAAAACATTCAGATTTCACTTAAATTCATCCTATCTCAGTCATAAACATATTCGTCTGTTGTGCAAAAACCCAAATGTGATGACTGCAACAGTGAAACACGAAGAACATAGTACTGTTGTGTACACTTACCATAAATGTAGATGTTCGAGTGTATTCACTGTTGCAGTCCTGGTTTCCCTCCCTCCATCCCCCTTTCTTCTCTTTCCTTACAAGGGACATATTGGTATTTATTTTCAACTGGTGGGGTTCTTCCACCAGAGCCTGGCATAATACTTAGGGGCTCCAGACAGGTTAGGGCAAAAAAAAAAAACTGATGTAATGGCGTTGGCTGCCTTACTCTATACTACTGACGACCTGACTTCAGTTCTCAAGCAACAGCAACCGTTGCAGAAATACTAAGACTCTGGTAATCGGGCCGGCCGAGGACTACCCTGGCAGGGATAACCCAAATGTGATGACTGCAACAGTGAATACACTAGAACATCTGCATTTATGGTAAGTGTACACTGTGACAATTGGGGAGAGATGGGTGAAGGCTGCCAGCCTAGTCAAATAAAATTTGATATATAATTCTGGCATTTGTAAATAAATGTAAAATACAGGCATGTTTTCTTGAGTGTAAAAGAACACTGTGAAATGTGGAACTGCAAAATATGTGACAGCATTGCACTCTACTGGCCCAGTGAAGTATGTTGTACCCTTTTATGTTAGAATTCGGCCCCAGGGTGGCTGGATGAAGATTTCATGCCCATTGTTTTAAGGCTAAAGTTTATGATCAGAATTTAAATGTGGAAGGTGCTTTATTGGTCTAGTTTCTGTTAGAATATACATGTGAAATGTCTTCTATTGCTGTAAGTTTCTGTGCAGGTGTTAGATTGCTAAATAATGCAGTTTGTGGCTTGAGAACTAGTTTTTGGCTTGAGAACTCAGACCAGGTGTTAAGATGATGTAATATGAATGGTGGGAAAACCTAAGTGTCAAAAATGATGTAATTTTGGGAGGGCCTTAGAGACATGTTTGTTAGTAATGTTTAAATACTATTTCTCACAAGAGACTGAAAGCATTTTGACTTTGGACATCTAACTTATCAGCACTCTGCCTTATGCTCACATGTAAGTTTTAGCACTGTGATTTCTTGTAGGAATAGATAAAGCTAGTAAAGATTAATTAGGTATTTTTCTTTGAAATCAGACCTATCCTACTGTATTATTTTAAGTTTCTGTGTGATCTCTGAACTCTTAGATATCTCTGTGGTGTAGTAGTTTTTTCTTGTGTTTTATTTATTATTAACTATTTTTAAAACCTTCTACCTGTGTCTGCTTTGTGTAGAGATAAGCTCTAGAGTGCATTGCATATTTATAGAGGTTATTGCAATAGGCCACTCTAAAGTAAGCCTTGACTGTTAGTCATACTACCATTGGATAATAATATTGCGCAGTAATAATTGGACACCCTTTTAATGGCCTTTTAGTAGCTGATGTTATTAACTGGGTGGTGGCAGTAATTACTACCGCATAGTCTGGGTAAAGGGGCACAGCTTGAGAATCTGTGTCAGCCTTTCCCAGGAGTGTCTGTGAAGTTGTATAAATACTTATCTCAAAGTGTGTGTGTGTTGTGTCAGCTACATGGGCAGGGACAAGAAGCACTGGTTGGACAGAGAGGGTACTGGAGGTTTTACCTTGCCCAGTTAGGCTGGAACTGGACCCTATAGCTGTGCCAGTGGGGAGTCTTATTGGGGACCTGGTGAGCAAAGGAGCAACCAGACCCTGACTGACTGTGATCTCTGTGTGCACTTAAGGGAAATTGTACTTTACTGTTTTCCTCTTCTATGAGATGACCTCCCTAGTGTTAGTGGTGAGGATTGAGGCTCCTTGATTGCTGGGCCAGGGCACGGTTGTCACAAGTGTTCGGCAGTGGTGGGATCTACTTCACATACTAATTGGCTTGTAGTGGTGTGGGTAGAGCGAATTCCTGTAGCTTATGTACAGTGATCTCTAAAAGTGTTTTGTACTCTAAAACAGCCACACAATCTATACTCAGAGTTCAGATCACAATTGTTTTATTTCTTTTGTTAGCTTAGTGTTAGTCAGGGTGAGCAAACAGCATGTCAGCAGAAGAGTATGGAAAGCTGGCAAGGAGCCAGCTGGCAGAGATGTGCCAGGCTAGGGGACTGGTGCATGGAAACCTGACTAAAGCAGACCTGTTTGCAGCCTTGATTACAGCTGCATCAGAAACCATCAGCCTGGAGGACAGTCAGACTGACAGTGGAGATACAATATCCTCGGAGAATGGACAGCTCAACCTTTCTGCAGTGGACTTAAAAATCCAGCTGGAGCTAAAGTGACTTGAGTTGGAGGCCAGGCATATGGAACTAGAAGCAGACGAGAAAATGAGGAGTCTACAAGCTGAGGAAAATGAATGGCAGAGGAGGCATGAGAGGGAAATGCTGACTCTTCACCAGAGTCATGGAGGTAATGGGGAAGGGAGTTACTGGACCCCAGAAGCACAAAAGGTGAGTAAATTTCTTCCACAGTTTAAAGAGGGGGGATAATTTTGATAGCTTCATTCATATGTTTGAGCAGGTATGTAAACAGTATGAAATTGACCAAGGGCTCTGGGTATGGTTCCTGACTCCCTTACTTTATTGTAAAGCTGTAACTTCTTTAGCAAAAATGCATGACACTGACTGTTGATTATACTGCTGTAAAAAGACACTTGTTGGAATGTGTTAAGCTAACACCTGAAATGTATTGGAAAAAGTTTTGTGAGCATAGACGCAAGGCAGATGAAAATGTATGTGAATATGTTGTTGAACTGAGCACTTATTTTCATAGCTTGGTGAGTGGATGTCAGGTCACCACTTTTGAAGGGCTGGCAGATCTTTTGGTAAGGGAACAAGCCCTTAGCACTTTGCCTGAGGACATGCGGATCTAGTTAGCTGATAGACAGTGTGCTACTTCAGAGGAGTTGGGGAAGAAGGGAGACCTATACCTAGCAAGCAGGGCAGCCCTGCACAGGAAAGGGACCCCCAGTACTGCTCATGGGATTAAAGGAACCCATGGTGGGCAACACAGACTGCACTAACAGAATCCGCCAGTAGCAGGGAAAGCCACTAGTCCAGGACCTAGGGTGAAATGTTTTGAATGCAACCAGTGGGGCCATGTGGCATACAGGTGTTCACGGAGGCAAAGTGGGGAACCAAAAGTGAGGGAGCCAGTAGGTGGGAAAGACAAAATGCCAACAGTGGGTTGTCTTGAGACAACAGGGATATGGAACTACCATCCTGCAGATGTCCTGAGAGGGAAGGATTTGGATGAGGCAGTACTATGTATTTATGCAGTTACATGCAGTGAGGCTAGGAGACAAGCATATGGGTCTGGTAGCCTGGGGGAGACCCAGACAGACTGCATACTTGCAGCCAGGACTGCTGAGGTGGTTACCTCAGGGAGTGAGCTGCACTGTTGCAGTGAGACTGAATGCGAGCCACAGCTGCTTGTGGGTACCGATGTTCCCTTGGACAGGGTAACTGCAAAGGTAGAGGTGAGTAGTAGTACCCAGGCTGACAGTGATGTACCACTGTCAAAGGATGCCAGACTTCCTGTGGAAGGGGAGCTGGGAAGGGTTACAAGGAGAGACTTGAGACAGGCTCACCTCTCAGACTCTACATTGCAAGGCCTGAGGCAGGTAGCTAGGGAGGCACATGATTCTCAAGGGAAGGGAGAATCTGTATATTGGGACAAAGGGTTACTGTACAGAGAGTGGACCCCTGAGGGAGGGCTCGAAGGTGAGAGAGTACAGCAGTTGGTAGTGCCTAGAGCTTACCGTCTGGCGCTTCTAGCCATAGCCCATGATATTCCCTTTGCAGGTCATGTGGGCATAAAATGTACAAAGAGGTGTATTATGCAAAACTTCTACTGGCCTGGAATTTCCAGAGATGTAGCAGGGTACTGCAGGACCTGTGAGCAATGCCAAAAGGTAGGCAAGGCAGGAGACAAGGTGAGAGCTCCTTTGATGCCTTTGCCTGTGATTGAGGAGCCATTTCAGAGGGTAGCTATAGATATTGTGAGTCCTCTAAGTACCCCAAGTTCCACAGGGAAAAAGTATATCCTAGTGATTGTAGATTATGCTACACGATACCCTGAGGCAGTGGCTTTGTCCTCCATTGAGGCAGAGAAGGTGGCAAATGCTTTGCTAGAGATTTTCAGCTGGGTAGGTTTCCCAAAGGAAATACTGTCTGACAGAGGTGCAAAATTTGTGTCAGACCTGCTGACTTGTCTGTGGAAGTCCTGTGGGGTGAAGCACATGAAGGACCACCCCCTACCATCTCCAGACTAATGGTTAAATTCTGCAATCAAGTCCATGCTATGGGCATTTGCAGATCAGTTTAAGAGGGAGTGGGACAAATATTTGCCCCATCTGTTGTTTGCTTACAGAGAGGTTCCCCAGGAGTCCACAGGTTTTTCACCTTTTGAGTTACTGTATGGGCATAGGGTGAGGGGACCTCTAAGTTTAATTCGAGATGAGTGGGAAGGTGAGTGTGAGTCTCACACGGAGTCTGTTGTGGCATATGTCCTGAACCTCAGGACAAGGCTCAGGGAACTCATGGTCCTGGCCCAGGAGAACCTGGCAGAAGCCCAACAACAGAAAAAGGTGTGGTGTGACAATAATGCTCGAGCTAGAGAGTATGCTGTAGGGCAGCAGGTGATGGTTCTCATTCCTGTCAGACACAACAAGTTGCAAGCAGCTTGGTAGGGACCCTAGAAGGTGGTAAGAAAGGTAAGTGATGTTAACTACATGGTGGAAGTGCTAGGTAGATGGCAGGGGCACAGATTGTACCATATTAACATGATGAAACCTTACCATGATAGGGAGGCCCTTGTGCTGAGCATTTGCAGTAGATTGCAGGAGTCTGAGAGAGATCTTGTGACTGATCTCCTCAGTGGCTGACACCTCGGTGGAAGAGGTAGCAATATCCCAGCAGCTATCTCCTACCCAGGTTTGAGAAATTCGAGCAGTATTGCAGGAGTTTGGGGACATGTTCACCAGGAAACTAAGGAGCACCCACCTGGTGCAGCACCAGGTGGATACAGGACCCCAAAGGCCTATCAGGCAAGCCCCTTATAGGTGCCTGAGAGAGTCGGACCCTGAAGGAGGAGGTACAAGAGATGTTGGAACTAGGGGTGATTCAAGAGTCCAACAGTCCCTGGCCCTCACCAGTGGTGTTGGTGCCAAAGAATGATGGCAGCAACATGTTCTTTGTGGATTACAGGAAACTAAATAGTCACACAGAGGCAGATGCTTACCCCATGCCTAGGACAGATGAGGCCCTAGACCAGCTGGGTGGGGCTAGGTATCTTACAACCATTGACCTTACCAAGGGTTACTAGCAGGTGCCCTTGACTCCCAGTGCTAGAGAGAAGTCAGCATTTGTGACTCATTTTGGTTTGTATGAGTTCACAAAGATGCCCTTTGGGATGAAGGATGCCCCAGCGACTTTCCAGAGGCTGGTAGATCATATCTTAGCAGGAGCAGGAGGGTTTGCCCTTGCTTACATGGATGATATTGCTATCTACAGCCATTCCTGGCAAGAGCACCTTAAGCATGTCATGGAGGTGCTGGGCAGACTACAGAGGGCATGGCTGACCATTAAGTCGAGCAAATGTCAGGTGGGTATGGGAGAGGTCACCTACCTAGGACATAGAGTGGGGAGTGGTAAGATAAGGCCAGAACATGCCAAAGTGGAAGCTATTCAGGCATGGCCTGCACCTGTTACCAAAAGGCAGGTGAGGGCATTCTTGGGGACAGCAAGGTACTACTGAATGTTTGTTCCCAATTATAGTACCATAGCTGCTCCCCTCACAGACCTGACAAGGACGAACAGGCCAGATAAAGTAATGTGGACCCCAGCATGTGAGCAGGCATTTCAGAAGCTTAAGGAAGCTTTGGGAGGACCCCCTGTGTTAGCCAGTCCTGACTACAGCAAAGAATTTGTTATGCAGGTGGATGCTTCAAACTATGGGATGGGGGCTGTACTTAGCCAGATTTCTTCAGAGGGAAAAGAGCACCCAGTGGTTTATCTCAGTCATAGGCTCCAACCCAGGGAGGAATGATATGCAGTGCTAGAAAAGGAATGTCTAGCCATAGTGTGGGCACTACAAAAACTTCAGCCTTATCTGTATGGAAGAAAATTCACTGTGATGACAGATCACAACCCTCTAACATGGTTAAACAGAGCCAGTCAGCAAAATGCCAAGTTGCTAAGATGGAATCTGGGGTTGCAAGCATATGATATGTCTGTGCAGCACCGCAGTGGGAGTAGCAATGCCAATGCAGATGGGCTGTCAAGACAGGGAATGGGGTGAGGTACACCCAGATAGACCTGACACTCTCAAGCGATGTTTCTCAAGGGGAACTTGAAAAACTTGCTTGAGTTCCCCAGGGGAAAGAGATGTGACAATTGGGGAGAGATGGACGAAGGCTGCCAGCCTAGTCAAATAGAATTTGATATATAATTCTGGCATTTTTTATAAATAAATGTAAAATACAGGCATGTTTTCTTGAGTGTAAAAGAACATTGTGAAATATGGAACTGCAAAATATGTGACAACATTGCACTCTACTGGCCCAGTGAAGCATGTTGTTCCCTTTCATGTTAGAATTCGGCTTCAGGGCGGCTGGATGAAGATTTCATGCCCATTGCTTTAAGGCTAAAGTTTATGATCAGAATTTAGATGTGGAAGGTGCTTTATTGCTCTAGTTTCTGTTAGAATATACATGTGAAATGTCTTTTGTTGTAAGTTTGTGTGTAGGTATTAGATTGCTAAATAATGCAGTTTGTGGCTTGAGAACTCAGACCAGGTTTAAGATGATGAAGTATGAATACTGGGAAAACCTAAGTGTCAAAAATGATGTAAATTTGGGAGGGCCTTAGAGACATGTTTGTTAGTAATGTTTAAATACTATTTCTCACAAGAGACTGAAAGCATTTTGACTTTGGACATCTAACTTATCAGCACTCTGCCTTATGCTCACATGTAAGTTTTAGCACTGTGATTTTTTGTAGGAATAGTTAAAGCTAGTAAAGATTAATTAGGTATTTTTCTTTGAAATCAGACCTGTCCTACTGTATTATTTTGTTTCTGTGTGATCTCTGAACACTTAGATATCTCTGTGGTGTAGTAGTTTTGTCTTGTGTTTTAATTATTTATTATTAAATATTTTTAAAACCTTCTACCTGTGGCTGCTTTGTGTAGAGATAAGCTCTAGAGTACATTGCATATTTATGGAGGTTATTGTAATAGGCCACTCTAAAGTAAGCCTTGACTGTTAGTCATACTACCATTGGATAATAATATTGCACAGTAATAATTGGACACCCTTTTAAGGGCCTTTTAGTAGCTGATATTATTAGCTGGGTAGTGGCAGTAATTACTACCGCATAGTCTGTGTAAAGGGGCACAGCTGCAGAACCTGTGTCAGCCTTTCCCAGGAGTGTCTGTGAAGTTGTATAAATACCTATCTCAAAGTGTGTGTGTGTTGTGTCAGCTACTTGGGCAGGGACACGAAGCACTGGTTGGACAGAGAGGGTATTGGAGGTTTTAGCTTGTCCAGTTAGGCTGAGACCTGGAACCTATACCTGTGCCAGTGGGGAGTCTTATTGGGGACCTGTTGAGCAAAGAAGCAACCAGCCCAGACTGACTGTGATCTCTGTGTGCACTAAAGGGAAGTTGTACTTTTCTGTGTGTATTAGTTATCCTTTCCTCTTCTATGAGACAACCTCCCTGATGTTAGTGGTGAGGATTGAGGCTCCTTGATTGCTGGGCCAGGGCACAGTCGTCACATACACAACAGTACTTTTTACCTTCTTTGTCGGGCAGCACAGTGGTGCAGTGGTTAACATTGTCACCTCACAGCAAGAGGTTCTCTGGTTCGATTCTCGGCTGGGGTGCCTTCTGTGTGGAGTTTGCATGTTCTCCCTGTGTTCGTGTGGGTTTCCTCCGGGTACTCCAGTTTCCTCCCACATTCCAAAGACATGCATCTGGAGCATTTCTCCCCGGGCCTCCGCTGAAAACAGGCTCTGTGGAACCTAGTCGGACATTCCCGGTCAACAAATGTTAAATGAATAAAATAAAAATAAAAAAAATCATGAGGGTGTGGCAGTGCGTGATCTCTTCTAAACAGTTTCTGATCACAAAGCGCATTTTGGGGAAGTCCAACCTCTTGATGAGCAGTTTAAGCAGGAACATTCTTCTTCCTCATGAGTGGTCCCCAAATCCAGAAGTAGTAGCTCAGATTTTCCAACAATGGGGCACCGTGTACTGCGATCTGTTTTCTGTCCTTCCAACATGAAGTGCAGGAGTTTTTATACCCTGGAACCTCCCCCAAGGGACATTTACCAAAGGATGCTCTTTTTTGTGTTTGGTATCTCAGTCCGCCGGTTTGCTTACCCGCCTATTCCCCTCGTAATGAAATTTCTTCAGAAAGCAGTCCATTGCAGAGTGACTGATTCTCATTACCTGATGTTCTTCTTGTTTCACTGTTGCAGTCCTCACACTAGGGTTATCTGCCTGCAGGTAGCCCTCAGTCGGCCAAATACCAGAGACTTAGTATTTCTGCTTCGGTTGGTGTCGCTTCAGTACTGACGTCAGGTCTTCAAGGGTATAAAAACAGGCAGCCGATGCCATTACATCAGTCTTTCTTGCCGAAGAGCCAGAAGCAGTTCACACGAGTGCCAGTCGGGCTCTTCCTGAGTTTAATTTCTGAATTGAATCATCCTGAAGTCTTCTAAAGCTAAGTACCCCATTGGGGGTCCTTTTTTCTTGCTCTAATCGATGTCAGAAAAAGTTAACAATTGTCTCGCCTGTGGAAAGCAAATACCACACTGAGAATTTTGTTCTTACTGCATCACCTGTTTAGGCCCAGACCACGACATACCTCTCTGTTGGTTTTGTGCCTTGTTCAAGCCCAAGTTATTCATCGTTGGGCCCTTATTGTCGCTAAATACCTTCGATCTCGATCTCCGTATTCCGAAATGGCTTTGGTAAGCCATCCGACTACCAAGCTTCCGAAAAAACGTAAGGATAAAGACAGGGATTCCCAAGCTTTAGACAGATGGGGTAAAAAAGCATACACATCTGCAACTCTCGCCATTAGGGCATTGAATTGCCAGTTTCACATGCTGAAATACCAGCAGCGTATTATGGAATTTATTAAGTAAACATTATCTACCTTTACAGACTGTGTAGAAAATAAAGAATTACAAGAGCTTATGCATTCTGCAAGCCAAGTCAGCAGGCATACCTTGCAGTGTGGCTTTGACACCCTAGAAGCGTCTTGCAGGGCAGCAGTCACTGGTTCTGTACTGAGAAGGCATACTTGGCATAAGGAACAGACCTTGCCAGACCATGTAAAATCAAACTTACTTGACGCTCCTTTGGCACCAAAGCAGAAGAGGTTCTAAAAAAGATGTAAGAAAAAGCGTAAGTCTATGCAGACAGTCAAGGAATTTGTACAAGTTCTGCCTCCAAGATTCAGTAGGCATTGCCCCTCAAAATATTGGGCCTTTCCAGCCCATCTCAAGGCCATCTCAAACTAAACCCAGGGGAAACAGACCCCCCCCCCAGGGTATCCAAATATCTAAGCAATGGAGCGCCTCCACTTTTAATACAGGGAGTACTAAGCCACCCCCTTACGGAAATAATTCACAATGACTTCTTAACTCCAATCCTCACCTCTGCCCAATTGCTCATGCCCCTAGGAGGAAAACTTGCCCATCATTCCAAAAACTGGACCTCCATTACCAAAGACCAGTGGGTCCTCAACATTGTATCCCAGGGGTATAAATTTTACTTCTCATTGCCAACCCCAAAAGGGTTCCCAAACCTTCCTCCAAACCAGTGGACAGAGGCACAAAACCTAATTCAATCCCTGCTCTCCATAAGGGCAATTCAGTCTGTTCCTGCAGAACAAATAGGTCAAGGGTTTTATTCCAGACTTTTTCTGGTACCCAGAAAAGAGGGTACTTTGGCGCCCAATCCTAGATCTTTCCATTTGAAACACCTTCCTGGTGGTACCAAAATTCAAAATGCTAACCCTTCAGCAGCTTCTTCCTATGCCTTCCAAAGATGCCTGGTTAGCCACCCTAGAACTAAAAGTAGCCTATCTGCACATCCCTATCAGGGGCTCATACAGAAAATACCTATGCTTCAGGGCAGGATCTATGCATTATCAGTTCTCTGCACTTCCCTTTGGCTTATCCACTGCTCCCAGAGTCTTCACAAAATGCCTGGCTCCAGCCATTGCCTGTTGCAGACAGAGAAAGATTCAAATTTACCCTTACTTAGACGATTGCCTGATTCAGGCAGACAGTCAGGAAAAGCTGTTGCAGCACTTGACATTTGTAAAGAAACTTCTAACCTCCCCTGAGGTACACTGTCAACGAAAAGAAATCAAAACTAGTCCCCAGTCAAAAGATTGTATTCCTGGGAGCAAGTTTAGATACAGCATCCCAGATGGCATTCCGTACTCCAGAAAAACAAGCCTATCTGACAGGCTATTTCACTCAAATGGCCACCAGAACCCAGCTATCCGCAAGAAAAATCCTGCAGGCCGTAGGGTTCATGGCCTCTTGCATTCTACTGATTCCATATGCCAGACTGCATATGAGGAAACTTCAGTGGTACTTCAAAAGTCTTTGGTGCCAACATTCTCAGGATCTGGAAACTGTCATACCTTGTTAAAGGACAGAGTTTCTTTGGTGGGCAGCAGCATGCAACCACAACAAGGGACTACTGCTTAACTCAACCCCACGCTGCCCAGACCCTAACCACAGAAGCATCAGACTATGCTTGGGGGGGCACATCTGGACGACAGGTGCATTCAGGGCCACTGGAGCCCAAGTCAAATTCATCTGCACGTCAAAAAGAGATGCTAGCTGTTCAGCATGCTCTGACAGCTTTCAAATCCCTACTCTCACCAGGACCCCTGCCAATAAAAACAGACAACACCACAGTTATGTGATACATCAACAAGCAGGGGGGAACCCACTCTGCAGGCTAGCCATGGCCCTGTGTAACACGGCCTTGGACATGCAGATTCATCTGCAAGCTCAATTCCTGCCAGGCAAACAAAACTCTCTGGCAGGCGACTTAAGCAGATATCTACTAGACCCACACGAGTGGCAATTAGACCCCAGCACCTTAAGCCTTCTAACCCTGAAATGGGGGACCCCAGAGGTGGATCTTTTTGCCTCCCCTTACAATCACTATCTCAGCAAATTCTGCACCAGGGCACCTCACAGCAGGGCCTGGAAGGTAGATGCCCTATCCTTCCAGTGGGTAAACCTCTCAATCTATGCATTTCCCCCTCTGCCTCGTCTCACAAAAATATTACTCCAGATAAGACAGGACAAACCAAGGGCAATCCTGATTGCCCCGGACTGGCCACACCAGCACTGGTACCCACTACTGCGCAGCCTGTCACCGGTACCACCCTGGCACCTACCCCAGATCCCAACCCTCCTCACCCAGCAGGAGGGACAGATCCTGCATCCGCAAATGCAAACCCTGAATCTTGCAGCCTGGCTTATTCCTTGAATTATCCCCCAGTGACCAGCCTAAGCAAGCAGGTGCTGGACGTCATTCTTGAAGCCCCAGAACACCCAGTACAAGGAAATCCTATGCTGATAAGTGGAAAAGGTATTGTTCCTGGATTCAATCTAAAGGAGCAGACATAGCACTGCCCTCCATACCTCTAATCCTGGATTACCTAGCAGATGTACTCCACAGAGGCCTATCCTTCTCCTCCATTAAGATCCATGCCTCTGCCATCTCAGCTCATTATAGCACTGAGCCACCTCTCTTCTCTCACCCTCTCGTCAAGCATTTCCTGAGAGGGGCAAACAAACTAAGGCCAGCAAGGAGAGCACCCATCCCTGCTTGGGACCTTAACTTTGTACTGGAAAAGCTCACGCTATGCCCCCTTTGAGCCTGCAGCGTCAGAGTTAAAATTCCTCTCTTGGAAAACAGCTTTGCTTCTGGCCATCACTTCAGCTAGAAGAGTGTCTGAGCTACAAGCACTTGTGGCTGTGGAACCCTTCATTATTTTTCATGCTGACAGGGTATCCCTCAGGACTAACCCTTCCTTTATGCCAAAAGTGGTGTCCAGTGTGGCTCTCAACCAATCTATCCATTTGCAAACCTTCTTCCCTAATCCTCAGAATAAAGGGAAAGGATCCTGCACTCCTTGGACGTGCACACGCAGCTCAGATTCTACCTAGATAGGAATAAAGCCTTCAGGAAATCTGAGCAGTTGCTAGTCAGTTTTGCACCAGGGGTAGAGGGCAAGGCCATTTAAAAACAATTTCCAAATGGATAGCACACTGTATCCATTTCTGCTACAAACACCATGGGAAATCAACCCCTCAGGGGGTCAGAACACATTCCACTAGGGCAACTTCTACCTCTACAGCATTCCTCAGGGGAGTCCCTACCAGGGCCATTCTGGAAGCTGCTACCTGGAATTCTGTACACACCTTCACAAAGCATTACCACCTACCTATCTTTTCCAAATCCAGGGTGGGTTTTGCAACAGCAGTCCTGCTGGGCATACTAGCCAGCCCCAACTCTTCCTGATTGCCTCCACCCTTTCTTCAGTTTTGGGAATCAACACAAGTGTGATGACTGCAACAGTGAAACACAAAGAATATAGTACAGTTGTGTACACTTACCATAAATGTAGATGTTCGAGTGTATTCACTGTTTTCCCATCCTTCAGCCCCCTTGTCTCTCTCTCTCCCCTCTCTATGTCTATTACTCACCTCTTACTGGGCTATTGGTATTTACTTTTTACTGGTGGTGTTTTTCCCACCATAACCTTGCTCCCTATTTGGGGGGCTTCTGACATTTGGTTCAAGAAAAACTGATGTAATGGCGTTGGCTGCCTGTTTTTATACCCCTAACGACCTGATGTCAGTACTGAAGCGACAGCAACTGACGCAGAAATACTAAGTCTCTGGTGTTCGGGCCGACTGAGGGCTACCTGCAGGCAGATAACCATAGTGTGATGACTGCAACAGTGAATACACTCGAACATCTACATTTATGGTAAGTGTACACAACTGTACTTTCTGACCCTAACAAGTCTGGTTCCCCTTTCTCTGACCTCACTTGCAGCACCCACCCTGTTTACTGGACCCCATTCCAGGGTCTATTACCTAGGGACTTCTCCACCCATCCTTTATAACCTCTGGTTAACCGCATGATTTTTCCAGTTTGAGTGATGGACAGGAATCCCAAGCTCTCTGACAAGAGTTATCAGTATTTTATTTTCTTCCCGGAAACCTTCTGCATGGAAGATCTATGCTGGTAATGCTTTGCTGTGTGAGTTTCTTCTAGAGATTTAGCCCCTTTTTCAGTCCTACTTGATTATATTCTATATTTTCTTACTGATCTTTTTCAATCCATTCTGTGTTATTGTACTGTTGTGGTTCAGGTTGCCACTGTTTCTGATTTTTTCATTGACAAGGTATATACTCTGTCGTGAAGGGAATGTTTTTGTTACAACCACCAATGCAGGATCCTGTTCCTCCATTGGATTTGCTATTAATGCTGCAAGTACTAGCTAGCCCCCCCCCCTCATTGTAGCCATTGTACAGGTAGGAATCCGGGTTAGGAAACTAAAACAGAAAAGCCCAAATAGAATGAAAAGAACCAGGTGGAGCCACACTGTTTTCGGGAATCTAAGAAACAAAAAAGTCATAATGTAGTTATTATTAGAATGCTGTAAAACAGGATGTTAAATTATTGAAGCAGAAACATTTTGAAACTGGGCTTTAGATCACAGAAGTGTGCAGCATCTTATTTTCAAACTGAAATAGAAGTTGCCTGAGCAGCCCTAAGTAATGGCCAGAACTGTCACTGACTAACATCCAGCGTGTAACATTGCAGAAACTCAAGAGGTATCCAGAGCAGGAACAAGTGGGGTAAAGACACAAGATAATGGTGAGGCGGAACTAAGCTACACACAGTTCATAGCTGTTTATAAACATTCTGAGAGTATTACTTCAGCAAAGTTATTAATATATCAGTGTAGCTTAAAACTAATAGTTTCAAAAGCAGAATGTATTCCATTAAAATGTAGACTCTCTAAAAACATCATGAAAAAGCCATAGGGAATAAATGCAGAGGTCCACATTATCATGTGTTTGTTTCAGACAGCAACCAGTTGCTGCAGTTTTGTCCTTTTGTCACAAAGCAAATGTCTGCCAGACTCATATTTACGGGTCTATATTAGATGAGCGACCGTTCCGATGTTCGAATCATAGATGGTCGACATCATATGATCGAACGTCAGAAAGGTCGAAGGTGAAAGTCAACGGCTTTTCACGCGCAGAATGGGAAATTTTTCCTTTCTGCACTGAAATGCGTTCTTGGAGTTGGTATATTTAAGTGGTGGGATGTGGGGGGGCACAAGGGGGCTTGCCCCCCTGCTCAGAGCGGTAAGGTCATTTTTTTTTTTTATTATTATTATTATATAGTGTCTGTTTCGAACTTCGCTCATATGTGTTCGCTCATGTGAGGTTCGAAGTTTTGAAACTTTGACTATATTATATAGACCCGTATTTACCATATATGCAATTTATAACTTTAAGGCTGTAATAAAACAGGTTGCTTTCCTTTGTTAATGCCACAGTTGCAACTTTGAATTGCTTTATTAAATTACAGATCTTGCATAGTAATTTGTCTTATCTCTTGAAATGACTTTATCATGACTTTAAGTCAGGGAGCATCTCTCTTGGCTATATTATTCTTTTTGAATCTGTGATTTAACTAACTATAGCTCTGTAAATGGCTTGGTTTCTTAGTTCGCCTTCCATGGTGATGCAGAAGAATGCAGAACACTAGCAAGTCAGTCATTTTAGGAGATAATGGCATACTGGTTTGTCACTAGACAGACAAAAATTGAAGTAGTCTTCTTGAATTTGTTTAATTTTTTTACAGGCTTGACTAAAGGCGGAGGTGTCTCTATTTACATCAAAAATAAGTATACTTTAAGGCTGGCCAAACAGGACAATGCACTCGAGCTGCTGCATGTTCAAATCACCATAGGTAAAATCCAATACCACTTTCTTGCAAGCTATAGGTCCCCCTCTTTGACCCAGAAAAACCCATACCATGTATTTAAACTTATTAGAAACACTAACCTTCCAACCCAATACCATATTCATGGGTGACTTTAATTACCCCACTATTAACTGGGAATCCTGTACGACAACAAATGTACATGCACAGAGATTCCTGGCATTTGTAAAAACAAACTCCATGGACCAGATAGTCAGTACGGCAACCAGGGGTGCAACCATACTGGATCTGGTCCATACTAATATGGGGGACTGCTGCACACCCTCTACTGTAATGCCTTCCCTGGTAAGGTCAGACCACAAAATGGTTTCCTTTGAAGTAAAAATAAAACCTGGACCCCAGTTAAACCGAGAATATTCAGGAACTATTCTAAGGCTAACCTCCTGCCGTTAAGTGAGAACCTGGCAAAATTTCAAGCCCCCATAAACCCTGAGAACACTTCTGCCTATGCAGAATTGTTCACAGAAACCCTGTACAAGCATGTTAATAGCTGCATAGAGGCAGCTGTACCCACCAGGAAGAAGTACAGAATTAACTCAAAAAACAATCACAAAATCAATCGGCTGTATAACAGGAGGAAGAAAATCATTGCAAAAATTAGGAGGTACAGCACCCAGCAGGATAAAAGCTCTCTCATCAAACTAAACAAACAACTCAGAGGACAAATAGTCTACCAAAGCGAAATTTAAGGTAAGTTTGGCCTCCCAGGCCAAGGACATCCCCAAAGCATTCTTTAGCTATGTCCGCAACCTCAAAGGCAATACACAATTGTGTGCAGAGCTCATTGTAAATGGAGCCACCTACACTGAGCCAGAAGATATAGCACACCTCTTGGCTGATAAATTCAGCTCCAGCTTTACTCCTCTCTCCCAACTTTCCTCAGGTAATATCATCAAATATAACTCCCCCTACTATCACTAAGGAAAAAGGACCTTAATGTTCTCTCTAAGACCAAGAACACTGCATCAGTGGGCCCAGACAGTATCTCAGGATGCATTATAAATAGCATGAAACATGACCTGTTAGGGCCTCTGGACTTACTATTTAACTGTAACCTCCAAACAGGCTTGCTTCATGCATCATGAATGGAGAAAGGCAACAGTCATCCCTCTCCACAGAGGTGGGCCATCTACAGACGCACAAGTCTCACTAGTCTTATATGTAAAGCCATGGGAACAATTATCATGGAGATGATCAGTAGAGATGTAGTAAACCTCCAGACACTGGACCCAACCCATTTTGGTTTTGTCAAGGGCAGATCATGCCTACTCAACCTGGTGGACTTGTTTGAGAAAGGTCACCAAAGCAGTGGATGAGGACAGAATTGTTCACATTGCCTACCTTGACCTGGCCAAGGCATTTGACACAATACCCCACTCAGGCATTGTTGACAAACTCAAGCGGTTAGGTACAAACCCGTATGTCACCCAGTGGATAGCCAACATGCTCACAGACAGAACCCAGGAAGTTAGAATTGGGGAGTCCACGTCTACAAAGAGGCCAGCCACAAGTGGAGTCCCTCAGGGATCAGTCCTTGGACCGCTCCTTTTTGGCATTTACTTCTCAGAAGTCAAGGCCAATGTCAGTGGTCTCTGGCTGACTAAATTTGCAGATGATTGCAAATTAGGAGCTGTCTTTGAATCTCACACTGACACAAATGTTCTCCAAGAGGGCCTAATACAGACAAACAACTGGTGTCAGAGTCATAGATTAAAAGTAAATGTCAAGAAATGCATAATAGTATCCTTTGGGAAGTCGTCCATCCCTGGTAACTATAATATTGACAACACACCCCTTAGAGTTAACCCAGTAGTCGGGGACTTAGGGACACACAGATAGTAATCTAGTTTTTGATCATCACCTGTCTACAGTGGTGAGGAAATCATTCTGTGTTGTGCAACTTATAAACAAAAGTATGGCATCCAAGTCCAATTAAGTAATTGTTCCACTCTATTCGACATTCATCAGACCTATCATTGAATACAATGCCTCCTTTGGTATGTACCTAACCAGGCATATCCGACAACTGGAATGTCCACAGAGGTTCCTCACTAAAAGAATACAGGGCATAAGTAATATGCTCTATGTAGACTGCCTCAAGACTCTTTATCTGTATTCTGTCTCCTACAGGCTTTTGGGGGGAGTTCAATGCCTTGCATACAGGGCATTGTCAGACCCCACTGTGATGGACCTCCTGCATATCCACAAAACAAACAGTATGCAGAATTACCCGTTCTAAAGACTTAAACCTTGCCTGTGATATAAATAGGACCTGCTGGAGAGATAGGTTTGTGTCCCAGAGACTACCCTATCTATGGAACAGGCTCCCCATCCATGTGAAGCAGAGTTCCTCCCTAGCCCAATTCAAGTGCATCTTGGACAATTGGAAGGAAACCGGAAATTCATCGCTGGTTTGGCACCTATGTCTCTAATGCAAACAGGTAACCTGTAAATGGTTCATCTCCCAGGCCCATGCTTACACTTATCAAGGGTATCAGAGCTTGTCAGAGATTTGGGATGCATGGCTAGGCTTAAAAAGGTCCTTGTGGTTGTTAGCGTAGTAAACACCTATGAACCTATAGCTATGGATGTGCCTATGTGTAGTATAGCAAGACAGAGTAATGCTGCACAGTAGGTAAGTGAAGAAATCGTTTAGTCTTGAAGTAGGTCCTGTCGGGTCTATATTATGTAATCAAAGAATCTCTTTTTCGAACACATAATAATCGGCACATATACAGAGAACACTGTAAACCGCGAACGGCCATGTCCCAGAATTTTTTCCTCAGGAAAAAATTCAGGTGGCCGTTATCGGAAATTGCCCTTTTCTTCAATGTAGAGCAATCATGGAGTTTGTATATTTAGTTAGGGGGGGGTGTTGGGCACAGCCCCCACATTGGGGAGTGTGGGGGATGAAGCCTCCCACTTAATTAGTGTTTTAAAGTTTGTTTTTTTATTTTATAGGGTCATAGGTTCATATGTAGGTACTAGTCTTTTGGCCCTAGGGCCTATATAAGCCTAGCCAAAAAAGATACCCTGGCTTTTGCCACCCAAGAAAATTATTTTCCTGTGCCCCTGTCGAGCAGGGCCGCAGAAGTGATCCCCGGGGTGAATTTCCTATCTCCCATTTAGTCATCAAGATTTTTCTTGGAGTGCTAATGAGGAGCTTTGTTTGATATAGATAGGTAGTTTGTTCTAGAGTATGGGAAGTCTCTGGGACAGGAATCTATCCCTCCAGCATGTTCTGTTTATTGTGGTGACAAGGTTTAGGTCCCTAGAGCGTGTAGCTCGGAGGGATTGGGATTTCTTTAAGTGGAGCATGTCCAGTAGCTCTGGGTTTGACATATCTTTGTATGTTAGGTAGAGATCGCCTCTGAGTAGGCGATATGTGATGGAGTAAAGTTGGAGTTTTTTGAAACTGTTTGCGTAGGGCATCTGTTTGAGGCCGGTAATCCTCTCTATTTGGTATTTCTGCGGCCTTTCTAGTTATTGTAGATGTCTTGTGAGGTACATACCAAAAGGGACATTGTACTCTATAATGGGTCTAATGAGTGATGAGTAGAGAGGAACAGTGACCTCTCTTTTCCTGAATAAGAAACCTTTTGAAATCCAGAAAGAAATCCTTTTAGAATCCATTTAGAACCCACCATTGTTATAATCTAAAGCAGCTAGGATGGCTTGAACTACAAAATCAGCTTAAATTTCACCAGCTGACCATTGCCCACAAGACCCTTTACCAACCTACCAATACTCTAAAACATTCTACCCTCATTATCCCCTATAAAAATCTTAAAACCTTACGTTCATCACATAAACTTCTAGTAAATATATGTAAATCCAACAACATGGCTGGTGACTCTCTGTTCTCCAATACTGTTGGAAAATCCTGGAACCTACTTCTCAGTGAACTTTCATCACTGTCCTCTATATCACTTTTCAAATACAAATTTTTCCTTAGAACACACTGGTTATGCCCCTGTACTAACCCTGACTAACTTGCTCGTCTTACTAGGTTCTGCTTACCCGCTACTTCTCGGTACTAATTATTTTCCTTGATAACAAAGACAGTTTTATCTTCTAGATAATGTTACTGTTTGTACTGACATCTTTTTGTAGATATTTACTTTAATACATATGTAATAATTTTGTTAGTTATACAGTGAGCTGCCATCATTGTTAAATTATGTATTGTACTAGCATTGTGTTATTTAAAATGTGTCTCTGAGCTCATCTCCGTGGGCCTCTACTGAAAATGGACATATATACAGTTAGACTAGCCCGGTCAGCAAGTGTAAAATAATAAATAAAATATTTTGTGATGAAGTGTGCCATGTAGAAGGATTTCCTGACTACTGTGGCAATGTGATTATCCACCTGTGTCCCAAGGTCTCTTATCACACTTTCGCTGTTAAGTAGACTACCTCCTATGTGATAGTTCATGGGTACAGAGTTTTTACCTAAAGGGATGACAGTGCACTTTTTGGCATTGAGCTTGAGGCCATGGCTTTGACACTAGATGTCTGTCGCAGTGAGGCCTTTTTGTAGGATTTCCACATCTTTAGGAGTTTCAATTATAGCTCCTAGTTTGCAGTCATCTGTGAACTTTGTTAACCAAAGACCTTCTGTGTTAGCCTGTACTTCTGAGTAGTAGATACCAAACAGGACTGAACCCTGTTGTACTCCACTTGTCACTGATCTGAAGTTGGATTTGGAGTCTGCTACTTTCACAGTGTGGGTTCTGTCAGTGAGCCAGTTGGCAACCCTTCTTTTTGACATAGGGATTTATACCTAGTTTAGTGAGTTTATCTATAATTCCAGAGTGGGGGGTGGTGTCGAAAGCCTTGGCGAGATCTAGATAGGCTGTGTGAACCACCTTACCCTCATCTACGGCTTTGGTGACTGCTTCATATAAGTCTATCAGGTTTACGAGATATGATCTGCCTTTTACAAACCCAAACTGGGTGGGGGTCCAGAGTTTGGAAATTACCATCGTCATTGTTTATAAGTTCCATGATGATACATTCCATAGCCTTGCAGACCAGGCTCGTCATGCTAATGGGGTGGTAGTTCCCAGGGTCCATGTTGGCTACCCCTTTGTGGAGTGGGATAACTGTCGCTTTGCGCCATTCAGTGGGCACAAAGCCTGAGGTGAGGCTATGATTGAACATGGTACTTGGGTGGTGTGCCAGTTTGTTCTGTAGTTCATGTAGAACACAGCCTGGGATGTTGTCAGGTCCCATGGATGCTGTGTTCTTGGCTTTGGAGAGTGTGGTTTTTTACCTGTGCAGCCGTGATTACAGGAACTTTGCATTCTTTCAGTATAGAAATGGGCCCTTTAGGGGGTGAGAGGGTGGGTAAAGTTAGCACTGAAACTATCTGCCAGGATGTTGGCAATATCAGTTGGTTCTGTGTATTTAGTGCCATTGTGCTGTAACTCAGAGCAGATCTGAGTGTTGTCATTGAGATTCTTGACATAGCTATAGAATGTTTTGTGGTTGTCTTTAGAATCAGTGGTGATTTTGTTTTCGTAACCATCTTTGGAGGATTTTATGAGGGATCTCAGCTTTTTACTGAGGCTGACCAGGGAGTTCCTCCAACCATGGGATTTTACTCTTTTTTGCAACAGTTTTTTTCTTCTGTTGTAGAGTTTGTTTATGGCAGGGGACCACCAGATTGACTTCCTTTTTTGGAGGATAGCATCTTGGTTCTGTTAGGGATTGCACGATCCATGCACTTGTGTAAGTACTTATAAAGTGCATTTGTGTAGGATTCAGCAATCATACCTCTACTGTTCGTTTGCATGGGTGTCGTGAAGTTTGCCACTTCTGTCTTGAGAAGTGTGAAGTTGGCTTTGGAGACATTTTTTACGGTGGTTTCCCTAATGGGAGGTGGGGGTGGGATTTGGATGTCTAGGGTGATTAGCTTGTGGTCGGATCTGACCAAAGAGGAATTGAACTCTGGTGTGGACACCTGTCGCCCATGTTGGTAATGACCAGGTCTAGGATATTGCTGCCCCTGGTGGGAGTGTGGATAAGTTGATCCACGGCATTTGAATTTATGAATTCCAGAAAATGTTGAGTAAAAAAGTTGGTACATGAGTAGTTTTCCCAGTTAATGGTGGGGTAGTTGAAATCACCCATTATTAGGGTTTTAGGTTGTACTCTAATATTTTCCAGTGTATCAAGAAATGAGGAGTGGGAATCCTGGGGCATGGTGGGGGATCTGTAGCAAACTACAATTTGGATTGCGGTCTTGCCCAGAGTTAGCTGCACTTGGATAATCTCGGATGCGTTATGCTGAGCAACTAGCCTGCAGGTGTGTATCCTTAATGAATATGGACATGCCTCCGCCTTTAGTATTTTGGTCCAGGTTAGGTGGCCGAAAGGTATGGTATGAATTATAGCGTGGTAATGCAGGGGTGCTCTCTGGAGCTTTGAACCAGGTCTCTGTCACTGCACAGATGTCGATGTTCTCCATTTTAAGGAGTGCCTCGATTGAGTGCATTTTGAGATTTAGACTTCTAGCATTGAGTAGCATTACCGTCAGATTTTGCTTGCTTGTACCTGTTACGGTGGTGAGTTTGTCATTTGAACCTTGCCTAAAAAAGGCACTATAGAGGTGGCAAGAGCCTTAGCCAGTATCCGGAATCCCAAGGGCGACAGGTGCAGGCCATCTCTGGCAAAGCATCGTGATCTGTTGATTATGTCATCCCAGGCAGACAGATACTGGGTCACCTTAAAATGACACCTCAAATGGCCACGTGAATTTTTTTCTGAGGAAAAAATTTGAGGATGTGGCCATTCGCTGTATATGTGTCGATTAGTATGTGTTCGAAGAAGAGATTCTTTGATCACATAATATAGACCCAGTCCTGTCCAGGTGGGTGGCATGTCTAGGCCAGTTTGCTAAGCATTAGTTTACAGTATATCCACTTAGAAGGGTTTTGTTGTGTAAGGGCCAACACTATACCCAGTTCTTTTTACTTTCTTTGTCCCTTTATTATGAAATTTCTGGAAAGCAAAGTTTGATTGTCTAATGATGCATCTCTGATCCCTGGTAGTCTTTCTGTAAAACAGTCTTTCTCTTGGTAGCTTTTTTGTTTTTTTTAAAAGTACAACTAAACAGATGTTGGGGGTGGATTCTGTACTGAGCTGTAGCAAAAACACACAACAGCAATACAAGCTGTGATGTTATATAGTCCAGCTTGCAGAAAGTAGTAATACTAAAAAAAAGCCAGGAACTGCTGTCCTTACTTCAAAAGAACCTGTGTAGGTTTTCATATCTACCATGAGTAAGTGTTCCCACCAATGTTCTGGTTGTTGTTTTCATTGCACTTTTCTTTAAAATAATTTAATTACTCTGTTGTTTTGGAAAGAAGCTAGAAATTGCTCAGTCAGAGCTAGCAATTACAGACACTTAGCTGCTGGGCACCATAAGAAAGATGTGATCATGAGCTCATTCAGCTGTCTTCCGTAGCTGGTACACAATAACCCATTAGCACTACAGAGTAGCTTCATAACAGAGAGTTGTGGACTAAGATCAGCTTGTTTTTGTGTGTGTGTGTTATATACTTGTAATTCAAGATAGTTCCATGCAGGAAGTGGAGGAGGGTACTGCTTACTCTAAGTGTATAGCCCTCCCTGCTCCCAACCTAAGCTTGACCATCTGAATGGATTTGTAGGTTGAATCTTAGATAGTCGTGCTAGTCGCATTGTACTTTCTTTTTTTGCAGTTGTGTAAAATCATTTTTAAATGAAGGAAATTAGTCCTGCTTTAGGGAACATCATCTACTTTGGAATGTGTTGGCGACATTAGTCTTTCTTGATTTGAGCCTGTTTCAGTGGCAGAGATGCATACAGCTGACCTGAGTTTGATTATGGTCCCGGATGGCTAATGAAGCTGACAAGGGAGAAATGAGCATGTGGTCAAGGAGACTCTCGAGGAGTCTTGTCCAGTTTCCCAATTCCCCCATAACACTATATGGTTAAGTGACTTGCTTAGTCTTATAGTAGGCATATGAGGCTGAGGGAATCAAATCTTGAACTACAGTATGCAACTTGTTAACAGCTCATAACCTCAGTACTCTGCATTAACTGCCATATTATAGGTTCATAGGTAGGTAGTAGTTTATTGGCTGAAGGGCCTATGTAAGCCTAGCCAACAAGGTTCCCTGGCTTACCCCACCCAAGAAAGTTAATTTCTTGTGCCCCTATTGAGCAGAGCCACAGAAGTGATCCCCGGGGTGTATTTCCTATTTCCCATCCACTCATCAAGATTTTTCTTGAAGTGTGCTAATGAGGAACTTTGCTTGACATAGATGGGTAGCTTGTTCCAGAGTATAGGAAGTCTCTGGGACAGGAATCTATCCCTCCATTCTGTCCTGTTTATTGTGGTGACAAGGTTTAGGTCCTTAGAGTGTGTAGCTCGGAGGGATTGGGATTTTTTTAGGTGTAGCATGTCCAACAGCTCTGTGTTTAACATAGCTTTATATGTTAGGCAGAGATCTCCATGGAGTAGGCGATATGCTACAGAGTAAAGCTGGAGTTTTTTGAGACGGTCAGTGTAGGGCATCTGTTTGAGGCCAGTAATCCTCTTTGTGAGGTACTTCTGTGGCCTTTCTAGCTGCTGCAGATGTCTTGTGAGGTACATTCCAAAAGTGGCATTGTAATCTATAATGGGTCAAATGAGTGCCGAGAAGAGGGGAACAGTGACCTCTTTTTTCCTGGATGAGAACCCTTTTGTGATGAGGTGTGCCACATAGAAGGATTTCATGACTACTGTGGCGATGTGATTATCAAAGGAGAGACTACTTCCACCTGGGTCCCAAGGTCTCTTATCACACAGTCGGCATTAAGGAGACTGCCATTTATGTGGTAGTTCATGGGTACAGAGTTTTTACCAAAGGGGATGACAGTGCACTTTTTGGCATTGAGCTTGAGACCATGCCTCTGACTCCAGACATCTGTCTCAGTGAGGCCCTTTTGTAGGATGTCCACATCATTTGGGGACTTGACTATGGCTCCTAGTTTGCAGTCATCTGCGAACCTCGATAGCTAGAGGCCTTCTGTTTTAGCCTCTACTTCAGAGAAGTAGATACCAAACAGGAGATGTCCCAGGACTGAACCCTGTGGTACTCCACTTGTCACTGGTGTGGAGTCAGATTTGGAGTCTGCAACCTTTACAGTGTGGGTTCTGTCAGTGAGCCAGTTGGCAACCCATCTTGTGACTTAGGGATTTATACCTAGTTTAGTGAGTTTAGCTATAATTCCAGAATGGGGGATGGTGTCATAAGCCTTGGCAAGGTCAAGATAAGCTGTGTGAACCACCTTACTCTCATCTACGGCTTTGGTGACTGCCTCAAAGAAGTCGATCAGGTTCAGAAGGCATGATCTGCCTTTCACAAACCCGAACTGGGTGGGGTCTAGAACTTGACGGTTACCAATGTCTTTGTTTATGAGTTCCATGATGATACTTTCCATGGCCTTGCAGACCAGGCTCATCAGGCTAATAGGGCGATAGTTCCCAGGATCAGTGGTGGCTCCCCCTTTGTGGAGTGGGATAATTGTTGCTGTGCGCCATTCAGTGGGCACAAAGCCTGACGTGAGACTATGAGTGAGACTGTGATTATAGATGATTATCTGGAATAATTCCTCTAGTAGATTGATGATGTCTACATCCTCAGTAGCAGTACTGTCTTACCAACTCCATTCAGCTCTTGCATATATCATTCATCATTCTTACCTTAAGCATTACTTTTATGACCCACTATTGGACTCGCCCTACTCATCCTTTAAATGTACATATACCGAAGGAGAACTTAACACAGTTGTGTGCACAGCCTTTTTAACAATGACATCTTACATGATCATGCAGTCATCATGTACGGTATCACACAAAACAGCCATGTACAGCCATAGTCTTCAACTTCCTCCACGTTATACATACCCTTTTCATGACTGTCTAACTGCATGCTCCTCTATACTTGTTATGCATTACTATTACCTAGTGTATAAACTGTTCATTTTTCACTGACAAAACACATTTTTTTATTGCAAACCTATTCCCTATGTCTTCCTAAGCAACAAATTTTCATTTGTATTCATGTGACTTCTTAGATTTAGAAAAAAAAATTGATATGGTTACTGTAGTATTTCCTTCCATTCCACAGTCTCAGTTTTTCTGCATTCACTTTATGTACTGTTCACAGATCTGTACTGTACTGTTCACAGATCTGTACTGTCTCACACAAAACAGATGCATGCAACCATCATCAGCAACTCTCCCCATGTTAAAAAAATATGAATAACATTGAGAGAGTTATGGAGTGTTGTTGCATACCTAACTTGACAACCCACACTCACATAACACAGACATAGCCAGTTTAGTACTTACCTGACTTTCCCTTTTCCCTGTGGCATGATCCATAACACATTGTCCATCCTTCATAAATGCTGTAATTGTGTCTGTTTTTTTATGTATCTTACATTCGTCTAGGATCTAACTGTACCACAGAAACACCTATGGGCATGTGCTGTGTTCTTCCTTAGACCACTGTTGCAGTATTCCAATACTTATGGGTTGTCCTGCCCAAGGAAACCTGATGTCTGGCTGGTAAACAAAAGGCAAAACCCTTCATGTCTCACCATACATCCAGCTTATGTCCTCAGCCCTTGGGTGTAGGGTACACAAGCAGACATAGGAGTCTAAGATCCCCAGACTGTCTTGCCCAACTGACTGAACACGTGATCTTCATTCCCGTCAGACTGTACAGCGTGTTGTCTTTGTTGCTACCATTGTCTGCACTTACCCAGATAAGCACCAGGTTGGAGGAACCTTGATGTTCATCGTGTTACACTGCTGCAGTCATTACACTTGGGTTATCCTGCCATCAGGCGGTTCCCCAGTCGGCCTGAGTTCCAAAGTCTTGGTCCGGCATCGGTTGCTGTTGCCTTCTCCCTGACATCAGTGCGACAGAGGTATATAAGATGCAGCAGACGCCATTTTCTTCAGGCTTTAGTTCCACATGGTGCCCGAAGCAAAAGCAGTTCGCAAGTGCCGGTCGGCCATCTCCTGAGATTTTCATTCCGAATTCAGAACCGAAGTCTTCTACAAAGCTAAGTACTCCGTTGGGGAAACTTTTTCTTTCCTCTGACTGATGTCAGTAAAAGTTAATAACTGTATTTCTTGTGGGAAGCAAATACCTCATAAGGATTTGCATTCTTATTGTATCCCATGCCTAGGCCCTGACCACGACGTTACTGGTTGTCAGTTTTGTGCTAGGTTTAACAAGTGCACTATTAAACGTCGGTTTGATTTTGCCCGACATTATTTTGGTAGAAAATTCAATTATACCATGCCGTCAGAACTTCCGACGACCGGAATACACACAAAGCGCAAAGACAAGGATAGGCATCTGAGGCCCAAAACTGACAAAGTCTCTTCTAGGCCAGTCGCCGGTTCTTTGGTTTTCAGCAAGGCACCTTCGCAGCCCCTGACGACCAATTCTGTAGAACCACAAGCGCCTCTGACTCCCACATGGAGACGGCTGGGCCTTCGGATGCACAAGTTCTTCAACCTACCAAGACTAACCTTTCAGAGGGATCCAGAGTAGCTGAGCAACCCACAGCTACAGAGGGTGTCTTCAGACCTACTCAGTTAAGCATTAAAACCTCAGCTAAGTCTAAGCCTCCTTTAAAGTCAAAGAAACAAATACAGCATTCTCCAGGACAGGCCTCCATGCCCAAGAAACAAATGCTCAAAATGGCCGAAGACCTAATCACTCTGATCAGGGGGTCCCATCCCCCTCCTGATAAAAGGCCTAGACAGGATGCAGATTATGACTCATCCGACCAGGTGTCCATCTCTTCTGATTCATCCTCAGACCTAGGATACTCTTTACACCTTATGAGGATTCTGATGCTGACAAATCTATTCCATCAGCCTCACCGCCTGAGGACTACTCCTTTGGGGAAACCCTACATACCATGAGGGAGCATTTCCACTGGGAAGGCCAGGATTACTCAGAATCCCAGAAAAGGCTCAGAGACTTCCTTTGATTACCTCAACACAGACCCCTTGCTATTCCGCCAGTGTTAGATATTGTGGATGATGTGTATACTGAATCCAGCTTAAATCCTGATTCCTTACCTCCAGCCCCTGTTAAACCTGACAGATACTACAGAGTCCCTCACTCACATAAATTTCTGTATAAAAGCCCTGTAGCTGACCCTGAAACTATTTCTCAGGGACCCAAAGGAGTTAAGGCCTCATCAGCCAAAAATCCAGTTCCCTCTGACAGATTCCAGAGCATTAGACAGATGGGGAAAGAAAGTATATACGTCTGCAACTTTAGCAATGAGAGCCTTAATTTGCCAGTTTCACATGCTAAAATATCAGCAATTTTTACTGTCTCAGTTAAAACAAAAATGCTTCCAGATTCAGATCCTCCTAGTTTTAAAGAAATGCAGGATTTATTGCATGCAGCTGAACAAGTGGGAAAGCATACTTTGCAATGTGGTTTTGATTCTCTAGAGGCCTCCTGCAGAGCAGCAGTTACAGGCTCTGTCATTAGAAAACATGCTTTGTTAAAGGAACATATGTTACCAGATCATGTTAAAGCAAAATTATTGGATGCACCTTTGCAGCAGGATGTGTTATTTGGAGTTAAGGCAGAAGAGGTATTAAAGAAAATGGAGGATAAGGCAAAATCTATGCAAATGGTGAAGGATTTCTTACAGGTTCAGCCTCCTAGATTTAGCAGAAATTGGCCAACTAAGAATTGGTCCTTTCCAATTACAGACAGACCTCAAAGGGGAAGATACAGATGTCCAAGAAGTAGAGGTCACACATAAGGTCCTTACAGGCCTCGACAATGGGTTACATCAGGCCAGAAAGAAGGGGAAGACAGGCCCCAACCATATAAAAAGCAGCTCCAATGACTTCCCACTACAGCTGCCAAACAACTCTCTCTTGGCAGCCCCCTTGGGAGGAAAACTGGCACTCTTCTACCACAATTGGCAAATGATCACCAAAGACAAATGGGTTCTCAACATTGTATTTCAAGGTTACAGATTCCACTTTCACACTCTGCCAAGGTTCAAAGGAATGCCAAATCTGCCACCACATCAATGGGCAGAGGCTCAAAAACAAATTACAGCACTCATGGATATGAGAGCTATTCAAAAGGTACCATCACAGGAGCAAGGACAAGGATTTTACTCAAGACACTTTCTGGTACCCAGAAAGGACAAAGCCTGGTGGCCCATTCTGGATCTTTCATCTCTAAACACTTACCTGGATGTTCCGAAATTCAAAATGTTGACATTACAGCAGCTTCTTCCCATGCTGGGCAAGAAAGCTTGGCTCGTAACTTTGGACCTCAAAGAGGCATACCTGCATGTCCCTATCAGACAAAATTGCAGAAGATACCTCAGATTCATAGCAGGTTCTATGCACTACCAATTCTCTGCACTGCCCTTTGGCTTATCTACTGCGCCCAGGGTCTTCACAAAGTGCCTGGCACCAGTAATTGCATTTTTCAGACAGAAAGGAATTCAAATTTATCCGTACCTGGACGACTGCCTGAATCAAGCAGAGAGCAAAGATATTCTTCTAAAGCATCTGGCGTTTGTAAAAAAGTTATTAAGTTGCCTGGGGTACACAGTAAACGAAAAGAAATCAGAACTAGTGCCCTCACAAGAGATTATATTCCTGGGTGCCAGCTTGAACACAATGGCCCAGATGGCTTATCTCATGCCAGACAAACAAGGACAACTGACTCAATACTTTCAGTTGATGGCAACAAAGACCCAACTCCCTGCAAGAAAAATTCTGCAGGCCTTGGGTTACATGGCATCCTGCATACTACTAATTCCATATGCCAGACTGCATATGAGGAAACTACAATGGTACCTAAAGAATGTATGGTCTCAACATTGTCAAAGTTTGGAAACAGTTATACCACTAATCCCTTGCCTTCAACAGGAGTTTCAATGGTGGGCTCAAGCTTGTCACCTCAACAAGGGACAGCCTTTTACACAACCCACAGCCAGGCAAACACTGACAACAGATGCATCAGATTACGCCTGGGGAGCACACATGGCAGGCAAATGTATTCAGGGCACGTGGCCCGCAGAACAAAGGCATCTTCACATCAATCAAAAAGAGATGCTAGCTGTACAAAATGCGCTTATAGCTTTTAAGGACATGCTACATCCAGGACAACTACTACTAAAGACAGACAACACCACAGTTATGTGGCACATAAACAAGCAAGGGGGCACTCACTCCTACCCTCTATTCAGACAAGCTATGACCCTGTGGAACACAGCTATAAACCTTCAAGTTCAACTGCAAGCGCAATTCCTGCAAGGAGAGAAAAACACACTGGCAGACGACTTAAGCAGAAACATGGATCCCCACAAATGGGAGTTGAATCCACAAATATTCAGAATGATAACACAGAAATGGTGGAGCCCAGACATAGATCTGTTTGCATCCCCAATAAACTGCCAGCTACAAAAATTGTGCACAAGGAGTTATCATCCATAAGCATGGAAAGTGGATGCCCTCTCATTCAGCTGGGACAACCTACAAGTATACGCTTTCCCACCACTACCTCTCCTGCCAAAGGTACTCATAAAAGCCAGGCAGGAAGAGCCAAATATGATCCTGATTGCACCAGACTGGCCACGCCAGCACTGGTACCCAATCTTAAGGAGCTTAGCACAAGAACCACCCTGGATTTTGCCTCAAATCCCACATCTGCTGACTCAGCAGAACAAACAAATACTACACAGCCAGCTAAAGACCTTAAACCTAGCTGCATGGAAGATTCCTTAGTCAAGCAAGCAATGCCTCTCTCCAAAGCTGTTATGGATGTCATTCTGGAGGCCAGAAGGCCTAGTACCAGGAAAGCCTATTCGGATAAATGGAAGAGATTCTGTGCCTGGAACCAAGCTCACGGCCTTGACCCTCTAGTCCCAAACATTCCTCAGATACTACAATACTTAAATAAGATGCTGGACAAAGGACTCTAATTCTCATCCATCAAGATCCACGCCTCTGCCATCTCTGCTCATTACAACACGGATCCACCAATTTTCTCTAATCCTCTGTTAAAACTACCTCAGAGGGGCTAAAAACATAAGACCGCCCCTTAGAGCACCTACTCCAACTTGGGACCTCAACTTTGTTTTGGAGAAGGTAACTTTACCTCCTTTTGAGCCAGCCAACACAGCAGAATTAAAATACATCTCTTGGAAAACTGCTCTGCTCCTGGCAATAACATCAGCACAAAGAGTTTCAGAATTACAGGCAGTAATGGCAGTGGAACCTTTCCTCATTTTCCACCAGGACAGGGTGTCTTTAAGAACTAACCCTACGTTTATGCCAAAGGTGGTATCAAGTGTGGCTCTAAACCAAACTATTGACTTGCCAACTTTTTATCCAAAACCACAGAACAAAGGGGAGAGACTTCTACATTCTTTGGACATTCACAGGCAATTACGCTTCTACTTGGACAAAACCAAAGCTTTCAGAAAATCTGAGCAATTATTGGTAGCAATGCTGCAGGAGCACAGGGAAAAGCCATTTCAAAACAGACTATTTCAAAATGGATAGGACATTGTATACGTTTCTGCTACACATACCATGGAAAACCTGTACCTAGCAGCATTAGATCTCACTCCACCAGGGCAACAGCCACTTCAACTGCCTACCTCAGGGGAGTACCTACCAAGGATATTTTGGAAGCAGCAACTTGGAGTTCTGTGCATACCTTCACCAAGCATTACCATCTGCCTCTATACTCTAAATCCAGAGCTGGCTTCGCCACTGCAGTGCTGCAGGGCCTTATAGCCACCCCTAATGCCTTATAGAACCAGCCACCCTTCCTCAGCTTTGGGATTCTACCCAAGTGTAATGACTGCAGCAGTGTAACATGATGAACATAGTACAGTTTTGTACCTACCATAAATGTAGATGTTCGAGTGTATACACTGCTGCAGTCTAGGTTACCCTCCCTACTTCCCCTCTTACTGGCTAGTACGTACCTATGTCTTCTACCCTTACTACCTATGGGGAGTATTTGCTGGTAACTGTAAGTTGTTTTTTGCTTTTATTATGTATGTTTTATTAGCAATTGGAATTGCCTACCTATTTAGAGGCACCTGACATCTGGGGCAAGAAAAACTGGAGAAAATGGCGTCGGCTGCATCTTATATACCCCTGTCGCACTGACGTCAGGGAGGAGGCGACAGCAACCGACACCGGACCAAGACTTTGGAACTCAGGCCGATTGGGGAACCACCTGACGGCAGGATAACCCAAGAGTAATGACTGCAGCAGTGCATACACTCGAACATCTACATTTATGGTAGGTACAAAACTGTACTTTTTTTTTTTCTTGTCATTTATCTAAAAGATGTGTTAATGTCAAGTGAGGGAAGTGCGACTGTTGTAGGCAGATCCCTTATAAAGACCTCTTCTTCCAGTTTTTGTTTTGTTTAGCAGCTAAAAGCAATTATAGAAATGACAAAATCTACCAGTCATTTGTCCCATAAACCCTTAGTACCTTACTCATCCTTAAATACTTACTTAATGACTCTGTGTCTGAAGAGCCTTACTCAAACCAAGATGGTGGAGCTCACTATCTCAGATGTTCTGCTTGCACCTAAAAAGATCAAGAAATTATAGCCTGAATCTTCAGCTACCCAGTCTGATGCAGATGATTGTGCTGAGATGCAGCAGAAATCAGCGGCACATCAGACTTTCTCAAACACCCACTAATGTGGCCATGCCAGAGTCTGGTATGGTGTCTACTACTCGTACGTCCAGCTTTCAGATGGACTAGAGGGCATACCTTAAATCGTTGTTAGGGAGGAGGTACTGGCAGTTTAATTGAGGTACATCAGGATTCCAAACCACTGCATTTTGTTAGGATGAACATCATGTTTAAGAAAAAGAAACAAAAAATAAGCATGTTTCTCCTACTCAGACACCTCAGGAAAAGGAATGGCTTGAATTTTCTTAAGGCCTACACAAGGCTATTTTGTCTTTGAAGCCCCCTTCCTTTCTCTCCACTGCCTCACATTCCCTCCTTCCCCCTGAAGAAACAACATGAATCTTCATTTGAGGAGGAGGAAGAATTCTCTCGGATGAGAATTCATTAGCTTACTCATCTGAAATGCATTCATATGGAGAATTTGCTTCAAATTATGATAAACCTTGTCCCCTGACTCCCCTATAGAAGACATTTGTCTTGACAAGACTGTCATTAGAGTGATGCAGTATTTTGAATGGGAATTCAGACAAGTCAGTTACGTGCAAAAAAGATGCTATGACTTGCTTTGAGGTAGTAGCTCCAAATTCTACTCCAGTCCCCGAACTGGATGCCTTTGCATCCACTTCTTTCCCTGATTCCCAGCCTCCAGCTCCCAAAAAGCCAGAAAAGTTTTATAAGGTCCCAGAGGACATGAAGTTTGTCTACAAAAATCCTTCATTAGACTCATCAGTTTTTTGCTTCTCCAGTGATAAGCCCATTAAACCTTTACCTGCAGCTAATGTGTTACCAGTTTGTAGGACCATGGACCATGGACCATTGTAGTAAAAAGTTCTGCACCTCGGACACTTTGGCCTTTAGGGAATAAATTATCAGATTCGAATGACAAACTAGCCTCTGTGGGAATTAAATAAAACTGTGCCTAATTGGGAGAATTCCAAACATAAAACACAGGTTTATACCTATACTTACCAGATGTTCCAAATCTGAAAAAAACTTTCCCAGCTAAATCAGCCTCTGTCTGACTGTCTTCTGCTACACTACCTTCCTTGGTCCACAAATCCCTCTTGTTCAAGAGACTCATTCTGTCCCTCCCAGCTTGGGAATTCATCACTACAGACAGATGGGTCTTATCCATCATCCCAGCACAATTACAGAATGTCTTGGAGGGAACTCCCCTCACTGCGGAGGATTCCTCCACCTTTGTCCATTAAGGGCTACCCTCCCAGGATGTCCCATGGTGCTGTAGAACCTGTATGTGAGAGACCAAGTCCTACCAGCTGTGTCGCTAGCAGAGGGCAAATGATAATGCAATAAAAACAAATCTGTCCATACAGACCATTTACCTTATGTTAGCAGCCAGTGTTCCTGCAGATGCACTAAACAGGTACATAGAAGGCCCTCAAGAATGGATGTTGAACAAGGATGTCTTCCTGAAGATGGTCCACAAATATGGTATCCCTCAAACAGACCTGTTTGCCTTCTCCCAGAACAGACAGCTGCAACTGTTTTGTTCCAGTACCCCTTGTCATCAGGCTGCGAGAGTGGATGCCATAGCCCTCTGATGGTGAGAAAAATCTCTGTATGCCTTGATACCCTACCACTGTTCCCAGAAGTCCTCCTGAAGATTCAAAGAACCCAAAAATCTCGCTAGTCAGTCTTTTTTGGCCTAGACAGCATTGGTTCTCCCTTCTCCTTCTAACCAGTGGCCATCAGTGCAACTAAACCCACAAAGTAGACTTACTTATACAGAGAAAAGACTCTAATGCATCCCAGCCTGCAAGCTCTCAACCTGACTCTATGGATGATAGAATTTTGATCCCTTTCAGACACCAATTTTCAGAAGTGGTGATCTAGAGGGCAAGAAAACCTATAACCTAGAAAATCTTACATTTCCAAATGGAAAAGATTTTCCATCTTGTATTTTTGAAAATAATAAGGGCACCTTTCTGGTGGAGTTTCTGCTTATTTCTTTCTTGTGTTTGGTATTAAAAAGTGGACTAGTCTATTCCTCCCTTAAGACACACCTGTCTGTTTCTTTTGTCTGTGGGCCTCTAAACCCTCCATTGCTTTCCTAAACTGAAGTCAGACAAATTTTTAAAAGGCATCCTTCACCTGACCCCATCTCGTAGGCCTGTTCCATCCTCCCAGGATATGAAATTTGTTATGGAGTAGCTTACTTTACCAACATTCGAACCAGCAGCCAGTGTCTCTTTGAAAATGTGTACCTGGAAAATGGTTCTGTTGATTGCACTAGCCTCTCTGGAAGAGTTTCAGAGCTTCAAGTCCTTATGACCATTTCCCCTTCTTCATCTTCCATAAAGATAGGGTCTCCTTAAGGGTTGATTCTTCTTTTATGGCAAAGGTAGTAAATGAACTGTCCATCAACCAGACCATCCATTTGCCTATGTTCTTTCCTAACCTCTTGATTTTCAGATTTCAGCATGAAATGGGTTGTAATGCTGATGTTTGTTACATTTCCTTTTGCTGAATAATAACTCATGCTCTGGAAACGCTAGTGGAAAGGAATAGAAGCTTTATTTATTCCAAGACTAGCACTAGCCCATGTTGCAGAGAGAGTGTTCAGGATGTGTTTGGCAAGCAGTGCAGTTGAGTACTATAGTCAGAGTTGAGTATTTTTGGGGCCAACATTATGGAATGATCCTATTTAACCTTGTGGCTGTCCGGATGATGGCTTCTGTTATATTCAGTTTTCAGCCTAACACTGATTGCTGCAGAGTATAGGAATAGTTGTTGTTGTTGTGTCTTTCGCCTTTTTCCGGTTAGGGGTCGCCACAGCGGAACTCCGGTCCGCTAATGATTGGTAGTTGATTTTTATGTGCCGAGTTACCAGCCCTGACGCACAACCTTCAACGAAGGTACGCCCATTCACGCATATCACCACGCAGAAGACGCTCTAGCTGAGAATCGAACCGGACAGCATCTTACTGTGAGGCAACAACGCTACCGCAGCACCACCACCGCGGATAAAGATAGATATAGAGTTATAGGAATAATAATGCTATATATATATATATATATATATATATATATATATATATATATATATATATATATATATATATATATATATATATATTCTGTGGGATACAGTGGTATGATGTATTAGGGAAACAAATAAGCATCAGATCAGAAGAAGGCTGACAGTCGGTAGGCCTGAGGAAAAAAAAAACAAAAAAGGTAAAAAAACAAGACTCCTACCTAACTTAAACACCATGACCAAGATCTTGAACCTGTGATTTGATATTGTCTACTGTCCTCTACAACTGATGGGCAATCTCATCTGAATTAATCTGAAGTTAACAACTTTCAGACATTTGGATCCGAGGCTCAGGCTCCTCTTCTCCACCCCTACCTTTTACCTCAGTCTACTACTAATTCTTGCTAGTCAGTCTAGTTTTTAAGCTAGACTCTTAACTTCCAATTACTTTTCTTTTTCTTCTCTTATGAGTTGTCTTTCTTGTTCCCTGCCTCTTCCCCCACCCTGAAAAAAAGTATGTATAATTGTTATAATGTAAAGCTGTAGTTTAAAGTGTTCTGTTGTGTACTTTGTGGTAAATGGTTGTAGTTGTTAGTTTTTAGGTGTTTTGTTGTATTTTTCAACTGGTATTTGACTTGTTTCTCTTACCCAATATGCCAGATAAAGCCTCTGCTTTAAAAAGTCACATGTGGTCATAAGATTCCCCTTAAACACCGACATTCTTAGTGTCTTGCATGGGGTCTTCCCACTTGGATGACAATTATTCTGTTTGTTTGTCTTCGGACCTAGGGCTCTTTCAGACTATGGTTCTAAGTTGTTGCGGAATGGCCTTCTCCCAGCCACGAGGGAGAGAATTGTCCTTCTTCCTATTGGGCTCTCCCTCCAGCAAGAAGTTGGGGGGGTAAGGAAGATAGAGCAAGGGATAAGGAAAGGGTAAGTAGTCCTCTAAGGATAAATATTTGGAGAAGCATAAACTTAAAGAGAAAGAATTCTGAAAGAGATCTCCCAACCCTTTGGTATCCTCAGGTCTGGTGCTGAAGCTTTGAAGTTCTTCAGATTCAACCCCTTCATTGGAGGCTATCTGGGATCCAGTCACCTATTCCTCCTGCTACCATGAAAGCAGGATTTCTTTTCCTGATCCTGTCATTCCTTGACAGCATTTACCTTTTCTCCAGGAGATGTCCTTTCATAGGACCTCTAAGACTACCATCAGTGGCTTCTTCCTTTAGGACTGCACGGTCTAAGGAGTCTGTCTGAGGCAGATGTGGACAGTATGTAGAGAAAGTTTTTGAAACCCCAGATTCAGATGGTGGTCCTGCATGCACCTCCTGCCTCTATAAGGCCATGAACTGCTCATATCCTCTTTGGTATTTCCTTCACCAATCTGACCTTTGAGTCTGGTGCTCATGGACCTAGGGCTTCCCAATGACTACCTATGTTGGAACAGACAACCTGATAGTCTTCAACTCCATCAGTGTCTCTTACCTTTTTGACCTCGACAGTGTCAAATCTCGAATAGACCTAGCACTGAGGTGTCATGGCTAGTGCATGGGTGATTCCGAGGCTTTTGGATCCTTTCGTTTGTCTCCGTGCCTAGACTCTTGACATAAAAGCTCTAGTGTCTGCTTCAAAACCGAGCCAGATCAGGTCTCGGACCATCCCTTTGTTGTGTTTTTTGGACCACACAGGGCTGCTTTCAGGAGCTGTTTCATTCCTGGCTTTTGAAAGAGTCATGCCAAAGTCTAGAGAGAAGGTAGATACTTGCGTGCTTGTATCTGTCCCAATCCATGCTGAAATCTTTGGATGTGAAGTTGTTCAGTCTCGCCATTCATTCTTTACTGATGGGCTCGGTGCCGATCCTTCGGCTCCGACACGGCGGTTAGCAAATCTCAAGGTTTACCAGTAGCTCAAGACCATGCCCCTTATCCCATGATGCACTGCTGGAATTACCTCGGATCTAGTTTGCCGCGGCACGGATCTCAGTGGTTCCAGTTTGCTCGAGCCGCCTTTTGAGAAAAAAAATCGTTTTTCGCAAGTTGTTTCTTATATTTTCTTTTAATGTTTACTTAGATAGCATTTATATAGCTACTGTAACTTATATAGCTACTGTAACCCTTTTCTGCTTCACCTTTCCCTTGGTGCTTTACTATCTTCTATAGTTATAGTGGCCTTGTGTTGGGCCTGGTTATTTAGAGAGAGTGCATTGTTTTAGTAGTACTTAGTGTGTCCTTTTTCCCTATAATAGTTAATTACATTTATAGTGTGTATATTTAGTATGTATTTAAATAGTTATTTACATAGTTTAGCCCTGTTTTTTCTCTGGGCATAGTTTAGAGTGTGTTTTATAATTTAGGCGGTTTACTTGAGCCTAGTTGGTTACATTATTTTCAGGCTGTATTTAGGCTTGTGTGGGTTATGTTTAAAATAAAGCCTAAAGTTTGTTTCTAATATGTCTGAGCAAAACGACAAACACCCCAAGTCTGGATTTAAAAAATGTCCAGACTGTGGGCAGAAGATGTCTCTCACTGATGGGCACATTCAGTGCGGGTATTGTTTAGGTGCAGTGCACTTACAGGAGTCCTGCAGCATTTGCCATTCCTTTTCTGTAAGGGTTCTTTTGGAGAGGAAAATGAAGCTTGTGGATAGGGTTTTGCTGAAGCATTCTTTTGCTGAAGCCTTGAGTGATCAGGATGGGGCCCGCAAGTCCTCTAAATCTTTTGCAGATTCCAGAGCATCCAAAGAATCGATAAAGTCCAAGAAACTAGAGGATCCCGGGACTTCGGCTCCACAGCTCTCTGAGCCGGCCCATGGTTCTGGATCCGGTCTCTGAGAAACCTGCATCTCCACTCCTCCAATCTGCACCATTGGTGCACTTCTCTAGGTCTTCTGTCAGCCTCCTGGATTTGGATATGGACCGATTGGTGCAGAAGCTCTTATGAGCACCAGGCCTTGCTAAATTGTTGTCGGCTCTGACCTGAGCGTCGAGACCAAAAACAACCACCCCGGACTTGACTGCTCCTCCTCCGAGCTGTACCGGATCTTCGGAGCCAGAGGGGGCCATCCTGCTGATCGTGGAGCCTTTGGAGCCAATACCTGCTACGGTGTCATCAATTCCATCTACTCTGACGTCCTTGGTGCCGACCTGGGACTCTAGAGGCCGACACTCTCCTGTTGGGTCTGGGGAGGATAGTTGCACTGACTCGTCAGTGCCGACTCTTCCTCTCGGGGCCTCGGCTCGGATGAGCTTGGCTCCTATCTCTGGCTCGGAGCCCACGGCCTCGGTGCGGGAGGGGCTGACGTTTCCTTAGAGTCCATCGACTCTTTCTCATCAGAGCCGTGATGCTTTCGAAGCCATGAGGAGAGCCTTGTCCCCAAAGACATCCTCAACACCAGGTCTGGCCTCTTCTTCCCCCCAAAGTGCCTGTATCCGCTTCTGCCTCCATTGTCCAGGCCAAGCGCAGAGACCCTGAGCCTCAGGTAGCCCCACAAGGCGCCCCTTGCTCTTCCGAGACCTCCCCAGAGGCTCCCACTGAGGAGGTTCCCAGAAGAGATTGTGTAAGAAGAGACACTTGGACTCCCCACAGGAGTCCTTCACATCTGACACTGACTTGGATGAGTCAGAAGGGGTCCCCACGATCCCTCTCTGAAGATATCTCCTTTGCGGAGATACTTGAGATCCTTGGGCAGAGGGGTGATTGGCAGTCCAAAAGCCCTGCTGAGGACGAGTCAGTTCTCCTGAAGGCTTTCAGGTCTCAACCTTCCACCACTTGGGTGTATCTGCCCTTCGATGAGCTCATGCAGCTGGTCTCTCGTAGGGCGTGGGAGTCACCGGAGTCCATGTAACCTGTCCCTCGGAGGCCTAACAAGTTTATTTCTGCCCCCGTGGATAAAGCCTTCTTGACCAAGGGAATCCCTGTTGATGCCATGGTGGTGGTGACGGCCACCGAGAAGGAAATGTCTGAGTCTTCCTTGTCGATCCATCCTCGTAACAGAGTGTCTAGGATCATGGATCGATATGGGAAACGCATGTTTAGTTCAGCGACTTTTACACTCCGATTCCTGAACTATTTGACCCATTTCACCAGACTGCAAAGAGAGCTCCTTAAGGAGTTGGGAGATGCTCTTCATGGTGCTGTAGCTGCCGGCGCTTTCGACAAAGTTGCTGCCCAGCTTGCTACCCTAAAACTCATTGTGAACTCGTCCATTCGGCTCATATCATATTCAGCCGATGGGACAAGTAGGGCAGTGGGTACAGGAGTTACTTTACGAAGACATTCCTGGATGCACTTGTGTTCCTTCGCGGAGCCCTTTAAGTCTTCATTTGTCAGCACCCCTTTGATGGCTCATTTCTTTTTGGGCCCATAGTGAAGGAAGCTCTCACCAGGTGTGAGCAGGAGGGAAAGACTCTGTCTGCCGTTGGAGTCTGCTTTTTCACCCCTACGCGGCCTTACCCCAAAGGCTAGAGGGGTGGGAAGATGTGGTTCCGAAAAGCCCAAGGAGCCTTTCAGGACATGTGGTGAACCACCCTCTAGGGGCAGAGGAGGGGGTAATAATGGCAGAGTGGGTCCGCAGCACCAGGGTAACAGAGATTACTTCTTGGGTCAACCCTATCGGTGCTCCTGAAGGGAGGCCCCGACTGTCCTGCTCTGGAGGCTGTCGGCAGTCGCTTATCCTTGTAGCCAGATGCCTGGCAAGATATAACAAATGACAACTGGGTACAAAGTATTATTTCCAGAGAGTATTTCGTACTGTTCTCCACTTCACCCACACCCCCAAGGAGAATCCCGGACATTCCACCCAGTTACAGGGAACAAGCAACTATAGAGGTCTGCAAGTTGCTAGAAAAAAAGGGTCATCCAGCCAGTCCCCAGCAGACCAGATAGGATCCGGAACTTACTCAAGATTCTTTTTGGTTCCAAAGAAAACAGGGGACTGGAGACCTATTTTGGACCTCAGCAGACTCAACCAATTTGTCAAGAAAGAGAAGTTCTGGATGGTCAAGTTACAGTCTATACTTACCTTCTGAGGGAGAGACCACTGGATGTGCTCGATAGATCTTAAGGATGCGTACTACCACATAAAAATGGCCAGGCCATCCAGAGATCATCTGCGTTTCCGGCTGGGAGCCAATCATTATCAATTTCGGGCCCTGCCCTTTGGTCTCACTGCAGCCCCCAGAGTGTTCAAATGCATGTCAGTGGTCACTGAAGCTACTTTGCAGAAGCTACTAGTGCAGAAGCTACTTTGCCCTGATTCCCCCTCTGGGAGAACCCCCAAGAGACGCACTCGTACACTATTGGCCCCCGGATCTCCTCTATGCATTGCCTCTGATCCCACTAATACCCAGGCTTCTACAGAAGGCAATGTCACTGGGGAAGGACCATCATTCTTATAGCCCCTCATTGGCCTCAGCAGATTTAGTTCCCATTTCTTCATCATCATCTATAGGAGGATCCATGGATTCTGGACCCACTTCCAGACCTTCTGACACATCCGCCGGGGTACCTCCATCCCTCATTGCTGTCACTGAAGCTCACAGCTTGGCTGCTCCAGTTCCTCTCATAGCCAGGCTTCATGATCTTTCGGATGAGACAAGGCAGATCCTCTTATCTTCCCATAAGCTGTCCACCAGAAGATTATATCTTAGTAAGTGGAAGAGATTTTCCTTATGGGCTTCTAAGCAGAACATTGATCCTTGTCAAGCCCCTTTGACGTCCATTTTAGAATTCTTGACTGTGATTTTTAATAAAGGTGCTGCAGCTGCTACAGTTTGGGTCCAGTTGGCTGCTTTATCTAACTTTCATCTCGGAGTGGACGGGCTGAACATTATGGCCCACAAGTTGTCCAAGGCCTTTCTCAAAGGAACCTTATTTGAACCAGCATCATCTCGTGATCTAAAATTTTTATCATTTAAAACCATATTTTTGGTGGCTATTACTTCTGTCCGCAGAGTGTCAGGATTTCAAGCCTTATCTGTAAGCCCTCCTTATTTGATATTTCATGCTGATAGATTATCTCTTGGGACAAACCCCTCTTTTTTGCCCAAATTTTGTTCGGAATCGAATATCAACCAAGTCATTGAGTTGTCAGTCTTCTTCCCCAACCATTCCAACAAGTATATGCTGCACAAACTTGACGTTCACAGACAGCTCAGATATTATTTGGACAGAACAAAAGATGTTAGAAAATCAGACCAGCTCTTTGCGTCTTTCTCTGAAGCCGGAAAAGGTAGACCAGTGGCTAAAACAACACTTTCTAAATGGCTATCTAATTGTATCACCTTCGTTTATTCAGCTGCTAATATGCCCTTAATACACAAGATTAAAGCTCATTCTACCAGAGCAGTTTCTACGTCTTCTGCATTCCAAGCCAAATTGCCCCTTGATAACATTTGTGCTGCAGACACTTGGTCTAAACCTCATACCTTTATCACTCATTACAAAGTCGATAAGGCCTCCAGGGACAGGGCTTCTTTTGGATCTACGGTCCTGAAGAATGTACTGCCATGAGCCACCCGAGATTGAGGGTGCTAGGGACGCTACCCATCAGTGAAGAATGAACGGCGAGATGGAACAACTTCACATTAAGAAGTTATGTACTCACCATAACATTCCATGTGAGTTGTTCCATCTCGCCTTCATACTGACATCCCTCCCTCAATCCCCCACCTGGCTGATAGTTGACCTGGAGGCTGGTCTCATCCTGGTTATTCAATCCTTCTTCCTCTCTTGGGAGAGTAGTTCTCTTACAGGGATATGGTACACGCAGCAAACAAGATCTGAGGTAATTCCAGCAGTGCATCATGGGATAAGGGCTTGGTCTCGAGCTACTTGTAAACCTTGAGCTTTGCTAACGGCCGTGTCGAGTCGAGGGATTGGTTCCGAACCCTTCAGTGAAGAATGAAGGTGAGATGGAACAACTCACATGGAACGTTATGGTGAGTACATAACTTCTTATTCCTCATCCTCATACTATCACTACTGGACAACCAGTTTCGATAGCCTTGACAAAGTTCACAAGGTAGACCCTCCATCAGCTTCCAAGTCTTCCCCTAACCCTCCCACCTTTGAAGTAGACAGGAAGCACTCTTGCAAAAGGAGGCAGTTGAACTCCCTTCGGCAGTCCCTGACAGAGGATACTGATTTCATGGAATGGGTGGGTTTGACTAGATCCCCCCTGGAAGATGTCTTCTTCGAAGACATTTTAGAATTGTTGCGACAGTGGGGCAGAAGATCTACCAACACCCCATCCCAGGAGAAATCAGTATTTCTCAAAGCCTTTGGAGCTGACCCATCTACTTAGAGTGGTTCTCTGGCTGACAAACTCTTTAATTTAGTGTCTTGGTGGGCTTGGAAGGAACTGAACATGGTGGAGCCTATCCACTGAAAACTGGATAAAATTTCTGTCTGTCTGAAAGATAGAACCTACTGGAGCAAGGGTTCTATTGTAGATTCTGTTGTGGTAGCAGCGGCCACAAAGAAAGCTGTCAAAGGCGAGCTCTACTGTCCATCCCTTTAGCAGGGAGTCTAAGGCATTGGATAGGTTTCGAAATTGGGTTTACTGTTCAGTGACGTTCACATTACGAGCACGGAATTAATTAGCTCACCTGACACGTTTTCAGAAAAATTCGACTAAGATTTTTCAAAGTCCCTCTCAGAATCTTTAACTGTTGAGTTGCATAAGACTATGGACACAGCTGGCTATTCTACAGTCGATTTCTAACTTGTCTGTGCAGTGTATGGTACTTCTAGAGCAGTGGGCATTGGCATTTGCTGTGATGCCTGGATGCATGTCTGCGACTTTGCAGAGAGCTTCAAGACATCCTTTTGAATGTCTCTTATGATGGCTCCACCTTCTTTGGAGCCAAAGTTATATATATACTTTCCAGAAGTGAACAGGATAACACAACCCTGTTTGCTTTGAGCATCCACTTTTCCACCCCTCCTCTTTGAACTAAAAAGGTGGCAAGAGGCTTTGGTTCATAAATGTCAGGGTTTTACTTATGACACTTCTGGTGATAGACCCCCCCCCCCTGCAGATGAAGAAGGGGTTGAACAGTAATACCCTTGCTGCAAAGGTGGTCTTCAGAATCAAAGATTTCAAGGACCCTTCACTGACAAACCTTTTCAACACTCCTGAAGGGTTGCCTGACTGCTGCACTCTGAATGAAGGAAGTCGGTGGGTTTTTGTCTCTGCACCCTTCAGCATAGGAAGACAGCTTAAGAAGTCAAAAAGCTGTTATAAAAGCAAGTCATCCAGGGGATTCCCTCTAGTCCAGCAAGGATCCAGAGTCTACTCAAGAGTTTTTTTTTTTGGGGGTTCTAAAGAAGAACATGGACCTCAGGCTTGTTTTGGACCTCAGCCACCAAAACCAGTTTGTGAAACAGACAAAATTCTAGATGGTCACAGTTCACCCTGAGTTTGCCTCTTCTATGGAAGGACAACTGGATATGCTCAGACCTACAAGATGTCTACTACTGCCTAAAAGTAGCCAGGCTGTCCAGAAGTTTCCTCCACTTTCAGCCAGGAGCCAGTCACTTCCAGTTCAGGGCACTGCCCTTCAGTTTCACCACACCCCGTGAGTATTCACCAGATTTATGGCAGTGGTTACAGCTTATGTCAGACTTCAGGGGTTCCCAGTGTTCCCATGTTTAGATGACTGCCTCATAACTGCTGCCATGGTAATCTACTCATTCAAGTCGTGGACTGCTTGCTTCATTTATGCATCCGACTAGGGATCATGGTAGGTATGGAAAAATCCAGCATGATGGCTGTTCAGGTGATGTCATATCCAGGTGGCATCCTGTAAATTTTCTTACAGGTGGCCAGGCTTCAGGAGTCAAGAATTATTATGCTGTGTCAACAGGTGGTAGTAGTGTTAGCTCAACAAATGTAAAACTCCAATTCACGAACATGCTGAGTATTAAAAAATCCACAAAATATATTCAGAATCTACAAGGCTTTTGGGAGTAACCTTCTTCAGTGTGTACAGATAAATTATTGACGCACTCCCATTTAAATAGTTAAAAACAAATCACACAGCACAGACCGGCACAGACAATAAAAATGATTAATTAGAACTACTAAATCAAGTAATAAAACATCAAAAAAATTACATGTACAATATGCATTAGTAAAGTGTATGTTTGAAAAAAACATAATAAAACTGTGAGTACCATCTCTTTATTATGCAATTTGAAAGAAATACTGAAAAGATTTCTTATTTTAAAATTATTTGTTTCTTTCTCAAAATTGGCTTTATGCTCACAGCTGTGTTGAGCCCTGGTGTGTGATCTGCCTCCACTCACAAAATCCATTCATATTCATGCACTTCAAGTGCAGTATTTGGAACACCTCCCGTTTTATTCCTTTGTCTAATGTCAATAGCCCTGAAGAGAAATTTATGTTCATTCCCATTATCTACTATATGTTTTGCCAGTGCATTTTTAAGCGCTTCCCTCCTTATCTCAGATTTATGTTCTGTAATTCTTTCTTTCAGTTTTCTGGTACTTTTCCCTACGTAGAAGGCAGTACAGTTAACACAATTTGCCATATATACTATATTTGGAGTGTTACATGCAGCATAACACTTAAAAATTATTTTTGTAACTGGGTGAATGAAATCATTCTTTTTCCTATCACTGCAAATCTACAGTCATAGCATGGGAAAGTGCCCATTCTTTGTGAGCTGCCAAAGATCATATCCTTATAACATAAGCACTGTATTATATTAGGACATTTTTTGTATGCAAAACATGGTTTCTCCCCTACTGTTCTACTAATCTCGGGCATAGCACCTAAAATATCCCAATTTCTAGCAATTATATTCTTAATCCCGTGAAACTTTCTACTGTAAGTAGTAACATATTGCATGCAGTTCTGTCCAGTATTATTCCTGTTATTCTTTATCGCTATAGTCTGATCTAAAATAAGGTCTTGCATATGATTGCCTGGTGGCCAGAACAGGTTTTTTGACATTCTGCAGTAATGTATCTTCATATTCATGTTCTTTAAATTCAGCTGTCATTTTATTCATATTATCACAACGTAGAACACCGTCCATATTTAACCTACCAGCTCTCAAAAGTTGGCTCTGAACTATACTTCTGAATGTGAGTGGGGCATGCATACTGGTTCTTTGAGTAAATCTGTTCTTTTGTACAGATTTCCTATTTATCGAAGTTGTAATATCAGTACCACACTTCACTAGACTAATATCAGAATAATGTATAGTCTCTGTAGAGTATTCTGCAGTAAATTATACAAAATCTGTTGTGTGATTCAGATAATCAATAGTGCTAGCTCACTTGAGAACCTCCAGCCACATCCATTCTGATCTCCTAGGGTCAGTAGCAGTTTCTGTAACTTGCATCCCTCATACCAGATTCTACATGAGTGCTACAAGGGAATCTTGCAATTCGATGGTCAGTGTTGTTCCAGTCAATGCATTTCCCCAGTCAGTCTCATGAAGGTCTATAGACAACATGTTCAGTGTGGTGGTTGGACTCTCTTCTAGGCCTAGGCTCTGGGCCACCTGTTTATTCTTCTGCCCCCTATTGGTAATGTTGTCTATGGGCATTTCCCTTCTGGAGTGAGGAAACATTTAGAAGGAAAGTAATAGAGGCCTGTCTTCACATCAGTGTTCTGGCGATGAGGGCTGCCCTCCTTGTACTGCAGGCATTCCAGGACTTCCCTCTCCAGGCTTGTGATTATGATTCAGAAAGACATGTCAATAGTCTTAGTACATCAACAAACTGGAAACACATTTGTACTCATTACATTTTGAAGCCATGAGAGTTTGTCAATGGGCAATATCTTCCCAGTACTTTCTGGCTACACTGCACATCCTGTGGAAAACCAGAGACAGATTGAGCAGGTCCATTTTACTGCCTCATGAGTGGTAGTCAGTCGGTGACTTCAGAGATTTTCAACCTCTGGAGCCATACATGCTGTGATCTCTTTGCAACCCCATCCAATTTCAAATGCAGCACCTACTTTGCCCTGATTCCCAAGGAGGGAGAGTCAGCGAGAGATTTGCTGGTCCACCCAGTTCACCCTTGTCATCTGGGTCTCCTCCATGCTTATCCGCCCATTCCCCACATAGTGAAATTCCTCCAGAAAGCCATGTAGTGCTAGGCAGCATTGATCCTCATAGCTTCCTTTTGCCCTCATTAGGTATATTCCCCTTTTTGTGGCCTCACTTGGTACACCCTCCCTGGGTTCTGGAACCTTTTCCAGACAGGATTTCTCACCCGTCCGGCAAGCCTTACCCAGGCACTGAAACTAACTATATGGTTTCTCTAATTCTGATGATGGCCAGAAATTCCAGGCTTTACTCCTCTTTCTATTATGTTTTGAAATCCTATCATAAACATCCTACTATGAAAGTATATAGAAGCAAGTGAAACAGATTTTCCATTGGGATGTCTTCCAAGGGCATCAACTCTTTTTCTGGTCATTTTCTTTCCATTTTGCATTTCTTAGCAAGTCCATTCCAGGAAGTTGATAGTTACTTCACCATCAAGGTTCAAATGGCAGCTATCTTTAATATTCACATTGGAGAGGATCATACTCCTATTGCTTTTCTCAAGTTATCCAAGGCTTTCTTGAGGGGTACATTTGTCCTTCAGCCTCCTGTAACAGATCCTATCCCACCTTGCAATATTGCCATCTTACCAGGTCGTAACCAAGCTCCTTTGTACCTGCAGGTACAGTGGAACCTAGTCTCTCTCTCTGTCTTGGAAAATGCTTTTTCTGGTGGCAGTTACTACAGCATGAGAGATTTCAGAGCTCCAGGCTCTATCTTGCAAGTCCCCTTATTTGATATTCCACAAAGGTAGGATGTGTCTTTGAACCATCTTTGTGTTTTCTCCCCGAAGTGGCTTTGGAATTTTATGTGAATCAGACCATTAACTTAACAGTCTTCTTCCCTAATTTTTCTAATAAAGGAGAGTATATTTTGTATTTGCTGAATGTTCGTCGGTTACAGTTCTACAATTCTATTTGCACCACAGAAAGAATTTTTGGAAAAATGACCAACTCTTTATTTCAATTTCTTTTGCTAAATTGGGAGACTCTGTTTCCAAGTTTACCCTATCAAGGTGGCTGTCTTATTATATTGCTTTCCTTTATAAAGCTAAAGGGTTGTTTCCTTACAATTGTAAAGATGTTCTTCGTGTTTCACTGTTGTAGTCATTACACTTGGGTTATCCTGCTGGCAGGCTTCCCTCAGTTGGCCTGAATTCCAAAGTCTAGGTCCGGCATTGGTTGCTGTCGCCTCTTCCCTGACGTCAGTGCGCTAGGGGTATAAAAGATGCAGCCGACGCCATTTTCTTCAGTCTTTCTTGCCGCGCGGTGCCCGAAGCAGAAGCAATTCGCAAGTGCCGGTCGGTCGACTCCTGAGATTTTCGTGTTTGAATTTCAGATCCGAAGTCTTCATTAAAAGCTAAGTACCCCATTGGGGAAAACTTTTTTCTTGCTCCAGACCGATGTCAGAAAATGTTAATAATTGTATTTTTTGTGAGAAGCAAATACCTCATAAGGGTTTTCATTCTTACTGTATTCCTTGCATAGGCCCTGACCACAATGTTGCTTGTTGTTGGTTTTGTGCTAGATTTAACCAGCGCACTATAAAGCGCCGGTACGATTTTGCATTTCACTATTTTGGCAGAAGATTTAATTACATGATGCCGTCGGATAGCCAACCGACTACCGCAATTCACAATAAACGCAAAGAAAAAGAAAAGGACAGCCATCCGAGGTCTAAAACCGACGATGAGGCTTCTTCTAAGCCAGTCACTGGTTCGCCGGCTCTCAGTGAGGAGCTTTCGCAGCCCCTGGCGCCTGCTACTTTGGACCTGCAGGCCGCTGTAGACTCCCACGTGGAGTCGCTTAGGCTGCTGGAAGCTCAAAGTATTGGACCTTCGGAAACTATTCCCTCAGATTGGTCTGGAGCCGCTGAGCAGGCATCGGCTTCTGAGGGTGTTTTCAGACTTACTCAGTTATACATTAAAGCGACTCCAGCTGCAAAGGCAAAGACTAAAGCATCTTTAAAGACAAAGAAACAAGTACAACAGCCTCATGGTCAGGCTTCCATGCCCAAAAAACAGATGCTCTAAATGGCCGAAGACTCAATTACTTTGATCAGGGGTTCCCATACCTCTCCTGATAAGAGGCCTAGGCAAGAGACAGAATATGAATCTTCAGATCAGGTTTCCATTTCTTCAGATTCCTCTTCTGATCAGGAATACTCTCTTCCTCCCTATAAGGATTCTGATGCTGAAGAATCTATCCCTTCAGCCTCTCCTCCTGAGGATTACTCTCTTGGGGAAACCTTGCATACCATGAGGGAACATTTCCACTGGGAGAGCCAAGTTTATTCTGAATCTAAGAAAAGGCTCAGGGACTTCCTTTTACTCCCGCAACACAGGCCCCTAGCTGTTCCGCCTGTGTTAGACATTGTAGATGATGTATTTTCAGAGTCCAGTCTGGCCCCTAGCTGTTCCGCCTGTGTTAGACATTGTAGGTGATGTATTTTCAGAGTCCAGTCTGACCCCTGACTCCTTACCTCCAGCTCCTGTTAAGCCGGACAGGTACTACAGGGTGCCTGACTCTCATAAATTCCTTTTCAAGAACCCTGCTGCTGACCCAGAAACTATTTCTCAGGGTCCCAAAGGGGTCAAGGCATCCACTGCAAAAAAACCCTACCCCCTCCGACAGGGATTCTAGGGCATTAGACAGATGGGGAAAGAAGATTTACACCTCTGCTACCTTGGCTATAAGGGCTTTAAATTGTCAGTTTCATATGCTCAAATATCAGCAATATATTAATGTCACTGCATAAACAGAAAATGTTGATAAATTCTGAAGGTGCAGAAAACAAAGAAATGCAGGATTTATTGCATGCAGCTGAGCAAGTTGGAAAGCATACTTTGCAATGTGGTTTTGATTCTTTGGAGGCCTCCTGCTGTTCTCCTGCTGTGACCCGCTGTCACGGGTTCTGTCATTAGGAGGCATGCTTGGTTAAAGGAACAAAATTTACCAGATCATGTTAAAGCAAAATTATTAGATGCTCCATTACAGCATGATACTTTGGTGTTAAAGCAGAAGAGGTGTTAAAGAAAATGGAGGACAAAGCTAAATTTATGCAAACAGTCAAGGATTTCTTACAGGTACAGCCTCTAAGATTTAGCAGACACTGGCCTACAAAGAATTGGTCCTTTCCAGTGTCAGACAGACCACAAAGGGGCAGATACAGACGCCCAAGAGGCAGATCCCAGCCCCAAGGTTCATACAGGTCTAAACAATGGGGTGCTTCTACCTCCAAAAGTGGAGAAGACAAATCACAGCCTTACAGGAAACAGTCCCAATGACTTCCCCCTGCCTTGTGCCAAGCACTTATCTTCTGGCAGCACCTTTAGGGGGAAAACTAGCACTTTTTTCTCAAAATTGGCACATAACACAGGATAAATGGGTCTTAGACATAGTGTCACAGGGCTACAAGTTTCACTTTCATACCCTGCCAAGGGCAGACAGTTGGCCAGACCTACCAAAAAAACAATGGGCAGAGGCACAAAAACAAGTCTCATCCCTCATGGACATGAGGGCCATTCAACAAGTACTAGAACAAGAGCAGGGACAAGGATTTTATTCAAGACTGTTTCTGGTACCCAGAAAGGACAAATCCTGGAAACCAATACTGGACCTATCTATTCTAAACACATATCTGGATATACCAAAATTCAAAATGTTGACCTTACAGCAGCTTCTGCCCATGCTGGGCAAGAAGGCTTGGCTTGTGACTTTAGACCTAAAAGAGGCATACCTGCATGTCCCAATCAGACAATCATGCAGAAGATACCTCAGATTAAAAGCTGGCTCGATGCACTACCAATTCTCTGCACTGCCCTTTGGCTTATCTACTGCGCCCAGGGTCTTCACAAAGTGCCTGGCACCAGTAATTGCATTCTGCAGACAAAGAGGAATACAAATATATCCTTACTTGGACGACTGCCTCATACAAGCAGAGAACAAGGACATTCTACTACAGCATATGGCTTTTGTAAAGAGATTACTACCATGTCTAGGGTACACAGTCAACGAACAAAAATCAAAACTAGTACCCTCTCAAGAGATAATATTCCTGGGTGCAAGCTTAAATACAACTGCCCAGATGGCTTATCTCACGCCAGACAAACAAAGGCAACTGACTACCTATTTCAAACTGTTGGCAACAAAGGCCCAGTTATCTGCAAGAAAAATTCTGCAGGCTTTGGGCTTCATGGCATCCGGCATTCTACTAATTCCATATGCAAGACTGCATATGAGGAAACTTCAATGGTACCTAAAAAATGTTTGGACTCAGCATTGCCACAGCCTGGAAACAATAATTACTCTCATTCCCTGCCTGCAACAGGAGTTTCGATGGTGGGCGAAGGCCTGTCACCAGAACAAGGGACAGCCATTCACCTTACCCACAGCCAGGTAGACATTGACAACGGATGCATCAGATTATGCCTGTAGGGCACACATGGCAGGAAGATGTATTCAAGGCCCATGGTCCGCCAACCAAATGCATCTACATATCAATCAAAAAGAGATGCTAGCTGTTCAGAATGCCCTGACAGCCCTCAAGGACCTACTTCATCCGGGACAACTACTGATAAAGACAGACAATACTACGGTCATGTGGTATATAAACAAGCAGGGAGGTACTCATTCTTGCCCCCTCTGCAGACTAGCCATGACTTTGTGGGACACAGCATTAACTTACCAAGTACATCTGCAGGCACATTTCCTGCCAGGAAAGAAAAATACTCTGGCAGACGAACTATGCAGAAACCTCATGGATCCCCAGAAGTGGCAGATGGATCCACAAGTCTTCAGCATGATAACAAGGAAATGGGGATGCCTGGACATAGCTCTATTTGCCTCCCCTCACAACTACCAAATAAAAAGATTCTGCACAAGGACTTATCACAGACAAGCATGGAAAGTGGATGCCCTGTCTTTCAGCTGGAAAAACTTAACAGTATATGCCTTTCCTCCACTGCCTCTCCTCCCCAAGGTATTCCTAAAGGTCAGACAAGAGAAGCCAAAAATGATACTGATTGCCCCAGACTGGCCCCGCCAGTACTGGTATCCAATCCTAAGGAACTTGTCTCAATGCCCAGCCTGGACCTTACCTCAAATAACCCAACAAAACAATCAGATCCTGCACAGCCAACTCAGGACCTTAAGTCTCGCAACATGGCAGATAATGTATTCATACAAAACACACCTCTCACTAAAGCGGTGATGGATGTCATTTTGGAGGCCAGGAGACCTGGTACTAGAAAATCTTATGCTGGAAAATGGAAGAGATTCTGTGCCTGGAACCAGGCACAAGGAATTGACACAGCAGTACCAAATATTCCTCAGATTTTGCAATACTTAACTGAGATGCTGGACAAAGACCTATCCTTTTCATCAATTAAAATTCATGCCTCTGCCATTTCGGCTCATTACAATACAGAGCCACCAATCTTTTCTCATCCTTTGTTAAGGCAATACCTCAGAGGAACCAAAAATTTAAGGCCTCCAAGGAGATCACCAATACCTGCATGGGACCTCAATTATGTTTTGGAAAAACTCACTCTGCCCCCTTTTGAGCCAGCCGCTACAGCTGATATAAAGTTTTTATCTTGGAAAACTGTGGTGGTGGTGCTGCTGTAGCGTTGTTGCCTCACAGTGAGATGTCCTGTTCGATTCTCAGCTAAAAGCGTCTTCTGTGGGGAGATATGCGTGAATGGGCGTATCTTCATTGAAGGTTGTGCGTCAGAGCTGGCAACTCGGCACGTAAAAATCTACTGCCAATCATTAGCGGACCGGAGTTCCGCTGTGGCGACCCCTAACCGGGAAAAGCCAAAAGACACAGCAACAACATCTTGGAAAACAGCTCTGCTCTTGGCAGTAACCTCTGCAAGACGAGTCTCAGAGCTACAGGCACTCATGGCTGTGGAACCTTTTATCATTTTTTATCCAGACAGGGTTTCTCTGTGGACAAACCCGACATTTATGTCTAAGGTAGTGTCCAGTTTGGCCCTTAACCAAACTATTCATCTGCCTACTTTTTATCCAAATCCACAGAATAAGGGGGAGAGAATTCTGCATTCTTTGGACATACACAGACAGCTACGCTTCTTCTTGAACAGAACCAAAGCTTTCAGAAAGACTGAGCAACTACTAGTGGCATATGCTGCAGGATCACAAGGAATGGCTATCTCAAAGCAGACTATTTCAAAGTGGATAGGCCACTGCATTCGTTTCTGCTATTCACAACATGGCAAGCCAGTGCCTAAGGGCATTAGGCCACATTCAACCAGAGCAGCAGCCACTTCAGCAGCCTTCCTCAGGGGAGTACCAACCAAAGACATTTTAGAGGCTGCTACCTGGAGTTGAGTGCACACCTTCACAAAGCACTATCATTTTCCACTCTACTCTAAATCCAGGGCAGGCTTTGCCCCTGCAGTTCTGCAGGGCCTCATAGCCGCTCCTAATGCTATTTAGCTCCAGCCTCCCAACCATAGCTTTGGGATTCAACCCAAGTGTAATGACTGCAACAGTGAAACACGAAGAACATAGTACAGTTGTGTACACTTACCATAAATGTAGATGTTAGAGTGTATTCACTGTTGCAGTCCAGGTTACCCACCCACCATCCCCCTTCTTCTTTTGCTGGAACTTAGCTGCACTTCTCTAATCTATACAACCTATGTGGTGTATTTGCTTGTAGATGAAGGTATAACATATTTTGGTGCATGCATGTTTTATTGGCATATTTTAAGCCTTCCTTTTTGGGGGCACCTGACATCTGGGGCAAGAAAAACTGAAGAAAATGGCGTTGGCTGCATCTTTTATACCCCTGGCGCACTGACGTCGGGGACAGCAACCAACGCCAGACCTAGAGTCTGGAATTCAGGCCGACTGAGGGTAGCCTGCCAGCAGGATAACCCAAGTGTAATGACTGGAACAGTGAATACACTCAAACATCTACATTTATGGTAAGTGTACACAACTGTACTTTTCTTTGACCAGAGCAGTTGCAACTTCCCCAGCCTTCTTCTTCAGAGTTCCTTTTGATGATGTGAATGCTTTGGCCCTTGGTCCACTGTACATACATTCATATTCTTTTACAAATTGGATTTACAGTCCAGGCTTCGTTTGGCTTCTCCGTCCTCTGGAATATCCTTCCATTAAACCTCCCAGAGTTTCTTGATAGCTGGGAACTCTGTCCTATCAGTTGACGAGGATGGAAGAGATAACATTGTAATCGAAACTGTTGTTGTTTACCATAACACTAGATCTGTGTTGTCTTCTTCTGGTCTTCTCAACTTTCCCTCTCTCCATCTCCCAGCCATATTTTCACTTTCTTAGGCTGTTCATTGACCACACTGGATCAGTCAGGAGCCGTGTCTTTTTTATAGTCTGGAACTGTAATTTTCACCTTTAAGTTATGTTTTTACGTTTGGTATATGTAGGAAATCTTTCTGGGTTTAGACAGACAAATCCAGTCTGAGGAATTGTGTTGACAGGGTAACTATGGATAGGAGAGGAGCCTAAGCCTTGGATCCAAATGTCTGAAAGCTGCCGGCATCTGATCTTTTGGATCTGATTACCTATCAGTTGAAGAAGAAAAGAGAAGAAAATAACACTGATCTAGCATTATATTAAGTACACAGCCTTCATGTATACCAACAATTAACTGAACTTTTACCCAGAAATAATTAGAAAGTACTCCCTTAACACTGTTTTTTTCCCACTGTAATTATATACGAGATGGTTTAGACCCCAATCATGGTCTTGCAAATACGTTCTTTGACTTCTCCAATGCATTTAATACACTCAGCCACAACTACCTCTTGTTTAGAATAGAGCATCTGTATATGCACTCATATATACTGAAATGGTTCAAAAGCCATCTATTTCATAAGAGGGACAGAGTCAGACGTACACTGTTCTGAACACACTTGAGCACTTTGAAGCTGGCAGATTTCCTTATCAAAACCTGATATGTACCTTATATGCAGTTCCACTGATTCAGAAAGTCTAACTGAAAGCAGTACAAGACTAGGACAAGACTGATTTTCATAGATACAACATAGAGAAGGTAACCATCGATATTCTGTAGTTGAACACTGCTGCAGTAACCTAAGCTATATGTATTCTGTCCTGCACAGGGTATAACAGCCAAAGAGTTTCAAAAGATTCAAGGTACCTTCCACAAGCCTAAACCCTTCTGAGTTTTTCTGGTTCTGAAGAGAGAGCGCTCCTATGTGGCCCTTCAGGATCAGCAATTGGCTTATGCTGTTCCTTTGCTAGGCAGATAAGTTCCTTTTGGGGGAAAACTTCCACACATTATTTTTCAAGCTTTAACTCTCTTCTCTGTGTGGGAAAGTACTTTTTAAGCTAGGACTATATGCTTTTATTGACTGTCACTCGACTTTGCTGCACTTTTAAGTGGGAGCGCACTTTTGTGGTTTGACAATTTAAAAGCCGATTTAAACATTCTAAATCTGTTATTTTTTTCCTATGGAGGAACTGTTTAAATTGGTTTTTTGGGACTGGTAAAGTGTATTAGAGTGCTCTTTAGTATTTTATTAGGGAAAGTGACTGTACTATTTTGAAATTTTACCAGCTTGTGCTGCTTTGTTTCCGTGGAAAATAGGCACCATTTTTTTTTACCATGGAACAAACTACCATTGTCATGGTCAGTCGTCCTTCCAGCTACAAAAAGAAAGTTAACTAAACGGCCTTGGTCACTACTGAAGTCTAACAATTTGCTTTACCCACAGATGGATGAGAGTACTGTGGCCAAAGCTAATTCCCCAGACCACTCAGGTGGTTCCTCAGATCCCTCTGGTGTTTCCTATATATCCAATATGGACCTGGGTTAGCTGAGTCTTCGTCTGTTGTGCTCCCCTCAGAGGACAAGGGAGAGACATTTTTGTTGGTGTTTGGAGAAGGAGCAGGGAAGGTGCCCCTGCTTAATCAGAATGTTTGCCTGTACCTGGGTAAACTGTTGCTATCTTTAAAAAATCTGGCTTACCCTACATTCCTGTCAGAAAAGAAGCACAAAACTAACCATATAGCTTCTCATGATCCAGTTTCACTAGACAGGCGTATGCTATGTCTGGCTCTAGGTCTTGTACAGGTTATTGACCTTTCTTATCAGGTTGTTTCTGGTAAGAAAAAAAAGAAATGCCCCTTTTCTTGAAGAGATTCAAGAAACTGAATATGGAGAGGAATTTGATAAGACAGATACAGATTTTTCTCTTCAGAATTCTGAGTCAGACTCTGAGAAGAGCATGTCATCTGAATCTCCCTGTCAAGGACTTTCTTTGTCTGGGACTGTTTTCAGAATGTGCCAGTGTTTTCAGTGGGAGAAAACAGAGGTTTCTCAGTCCCTCAGAAAATACTATGAAATGTTTTGACTGTAATGCTTAGAACCTTCTACCACCCCCCCCCACCCCCCCAAATGCTGCCAGCATTGGAGGATGTGTGTCACAGCCTGTGGTTTCCTTGATAGCCAGCCTGCTGCACCTAAAAAAAAAAGCAGGTAGAATGTACAAAGTTCTTCAGACTTTCAAATTTCTACACACTAATCCCAGACCTTATCCAGAAGCTATCCCTTAGTTAATCCAGCTGCTACCAAGTAGTTTAATTCTAATCATTCCCTTTCTGACAAGGTTAGTAAAACAACTGATAATTTTAGGAGCAAAATGTATGCTTATGCAACTTTGTTAGGTATTTGAATTGTCCGACTCAGTTAAAAGTTATCCTAATTGTGAAAGTATCAGTGAAGCGTTCCGTCAACAAAATACCAATAAACTGAAAGTAAAGAATGCTGACTCCACGGACTCCAAAAACGCTCGCTGCCCACAAACGATATCCAAACCACTTAGAATAGTGGAAATAATGTGTACAAATACACCAACCACTTGAATGGCTAAAAAGTCTTCATTTAATATTCCTTATGAGTTAAGCGCTTTCACTCACACAACTGTGAGCTTCATCAGAACAACTGTAAAAAGTGAATGCAGTTTAAATACTCCATTTGGCGCCAAATCTATATGTATTTAAAGTGACAAAGTGCACGAAAGATTCTGTACTTAAAATACTTCGTACATTTCACCTAATGTCACTTGGAACACATATTTACAACCAAACGTCCTGTTATTATAATCATTATTGTAAAATTGATTATTAATATAATGTCAAAAAATGAAAAATAAAAAATGAGAAATGAAAAATAGGATGTGCGCCAACCTTTAGTAAGATATGACAGCCATCACTATATTCAAATACATTATTTACTAACACATTCTAATTATTCTCATAAAAAACAACACATAATCCCCTACAAGTGTGCATACTAAATTTAAAAAATTAATTAAAAATTACTGCGACCATCAAACATACAAAATGATATATAGAAATCTTCGTATGTTATATACGAAAAATGGTTTAGCAATGACATTCAAGTGTGTCATAAACTTAACCTTATCTGAATTCAAAAATATAAAATGTATTGTTAAATTTATTTGATGGATAATAATGGTTTAATGGTTAGGTAATCACTGAGCCCCAGAGGAGTCGAGGCATCAGTGAATAGCTGCCACCATATTTCCTTATAAGCCAAAATAGCTTAGTGTGTGGATCATACTCTAATGCACAAGCTCTATTGTAGACCCCTTTAGTATCTGTGTGATTAAAATCAGACCTTTCCATCATGTTAGTAGTCCTCCCCTTACTATTTGCTCCTAATAATAGGGTATATTTGTGTCCCCATTCCTTGATAACATAATTCTTCACATCTTTCATCATGTTTCTGTTGTACCCCCTTCCTTTGAATAATTCAGTGATAAAATCCAGTATAAGTATACTTAGGAAGAAAAGGTGATGTTAAGTTGTCAATCTCGCCTTCATTCTTGCTGGATGGGTTCAGAGACGATCCTCGGCTCCGACTCGGCCACTTACTAAAGCTCGAGAGCTAATTTTACCAGCTCGAGGCAACCCTATATCCCATGATGCAAGGCGAAGACTACCCAGATCTCGTTTGCCGCTTTCGCTTACGAGGTGCCTCTTTTACCAGCTCCAGGTAAGTTTCTTCAAATTAAGACTTTTAGTCTCATCCCTTTTAGATTCAATCACCTTAGTTGTTGTGTGAACCTTTAACGTTTAATTTAACCCTATTCCCATCAGTCTTCTCCTTTTTTTCTGGTTCTTTATCCCTTCCCTAGGTTAGGCCTAAAACCTTCCCTTTTCCTAATTTGTCCTGTCAGGGATTGTGTGTGTGTTTGAGTGTGTTGTATCCCTGTTTAAATTTTTTATTATTGGATTGGGTGTTATTTTGTGTGTGTGTCTGTGTTTCCTTTTGTTACTTGTGTTTCCTCGACACAGCTATGTCGAAGGACACAAAGGTCTCAGGCTTCAAGAAGTGTGACTCGTGCTGTCAGGAGATGTCTCTGACAGACGGTCACACTTCTTGTGTTTACTGCCTGGGACCTCTGCACCTGCAGGACTCTTGTGCTATCTGTCATGCCTTCAGCCCAAGAGTCCTGCAGGAGCGCAGAAATAAATTAATATTGAGGGGCTTATTAAAGCCTGAGAGCTCCCCGACTAAGTTGACTCCGGGGAAGCCCTCAAAACCAGTTAAGCCTTCGGCTTCAAGTCCTAAGCCATCGGCTACTGGTTCTCCTTCAGTGTCGTGATCGGCTCCGGCCGGAGCCGATCCTTCTATATTAGAAGTTACAGTATCGGCTCCATCCGGCGCCGATGCTGCTAAATCTGGGCACTCGGTGTCGGCTCCGGCTGGAGCCGACGTATCCTCGGCTCCTTCGACTCCACCTATCTCTAAAAAGAGTTCACGATCTCCCTCGTTGGAATCGATACGTTCGGCTCCGAGATCACCCCTGCTCTCGGAGCGGAGCCATCGGAGCCGTTCTTCTCGGTCGTCCAGGCTGTCCGATCATGACCTTGAGAGAGTGGTGAGTAGACTATTAAAGTCTCAGGCATTGGCCCAAATGCTCCATAGCCCGTCTCAACAGACGGTAGCTATCACACATCCACCTAACATTCCTCCTTCGACTCTCTTACACAGCTCGGAGCCGGAGCTCCTCGGAGCCGTGACTGTTGTGACTTCGGAGCCGATACCACCCCCCTTTTCGGCTCCGTCGTCCTCTGCTCCGATTTCCTCCTTGAGGCCTTCATTGGAGGGATCCGGGCATCTGGTCTCTCTCGTCGGCTCCGAGGGGGCGAGTGGCATCGGACCCTTGTCCGACCCCGTTCTCCCTCTCGGGGCTTCGGCGTTGGTGAGCTCAGCCCCGACATCGGCCTCGGAGCCGTCCCTGTTGGTGAGGCCTGGAGTTCCTATCTCTTCAGAGCGGGAACCTTATGGCCTCTCTGACGGGGAGCCTTCCAGGTGATGAGGAGTGTACTAGCCCCTGGGCGTAGTCAACGGTCAGTTCTATCAGCTCCTCCCACTACAGTGCCTGCTGACGTCTCTTCCCACTCTCTTGCTCCCTGACCCAGAGATCCAATGCCTCAGGTTTCCCCATTGGGAATATCTTCCTCTTCCGAGGCTTCTCCTGATCCGTCAGGTGAACCTCCGCGTAAGAGGACATGTAAGAGGAAACATCTAGACTCCCCCGAGTCTATTACATCCGATACTGACTTGGATGAGTCGGAGGGATCCCCAAGGTCCCCCTCTGAGGATGTCTCTTTCTCAGACATCCTTGAACTCCTTAAGCAGAGGGGGAACTGGCCTTCCCTTAATCCTTCCGAGGACGAGTCAGTATACCTGGAGGTGTTTGGGTCTCGACCCTCCACCTCCTGGGTGTCTCCGCCTTTCGACCCTCTTATGGACGTGGTGGCTCGGAAGGCGTGGATGGCCCCGGATTCGGTGGAACCTATTCCTCGGAGGCCTTCTAAATTCATTACGGCCCCACCTGATAGGCAATATTTGACAAAAGGTGTCCCGGTTGATGCCATGGTGGTGGCTGCAGCCACCAAGAAGGAACTAGCTGATCCTTCAGTACCTGTCCATCCTCCTAACAAGGATTCTAGGACTATGGATAGGTACGGCAAGCGGATTTTTTCTTCAGCGACCTTTGCCATGCGATCGCTTAACTACATGTGTCACTTCACCCACCTTCAAAGAGATGTTCTTAAAGAGTTGGGAGAAGTTTTACAGGGTCCGTCAGCTGCTGGGTCTCAGGATAAGATTGACTCACAGCTAGGAATCCTAAACTCCATTGTTAACTCCTCCATGCGGCTCATTTCATATGCAGCCGATGGAGCGAGTAGGGCCGCAGGCACAGGAGTGGCTTTAAGGCGTCAGTCCTGGATGCGGCTTTGTAATTTTGCAGATCCCTTCAAAGCGTCCTTCACAAACTCTCCCTTTGATGGCTCGACTTTGTTCGGACCTCAAGTGAAAGACACCTTGACTAGATGCGAACAAGATGGCAAGACTCTTTCTGCCGTAGGAGTCCGTTTCTCCACTCCTTCAAGACCTTACCCAAAAGGTCAGAAGGGAGGGAAAATATGGTTCCACAAATCTCAAGGAGTCACGCCTGACGCACGAGGTCAGTTTACCCCCAGAGGCAGAGGGGGTAACAACAACAGACGCCGCCCTAGAGGCAGAGGGTGTCCGCAGAATCAGGGTAGCAGGGAGCCTCTCTCTGACAAACCCTTCCAGCATCCCTGAGATGTTGCCCGATTGTCCACCTTTGGAGGCAGTCAGGGGAAGATTATCGCTGTACCCCAAAGCCTGGCTTTCCCTTTCTCAAGACAAATGGGTACAGTCGATCATATCCGAGGGTTACAAAATTCCCTTTATTCAAACCCCAGTTCAGCAAGAGGGAACCCTTCCAGACGTTCCACCCGGTCTAAGGGAACTAGCAGTACCAGAGATTTCAAAATTGCTAGCAAAAAGAGCCATCCAGCCAGTCCCAGCAGACCAAATAAGATCCGGTATCTACTCAAGGTTCTTTTTAGTACCAAAAAAGACAGGGGACTGGAGACCAATATTAGATCTCAGCAAACTAAACAAGTTTGTAAAGAAAACAAGATTCTGGATGGTCACGCTGCAGTCCATTCTACCCTTTCTGGGCAAGGACAATTGGATGAGCTCGGTAGATCTTCAGGATGCGTACTATCACATAAAAGTTCACAGGCGCTCCAGAAGGTTTCTCCGCTTTCGGCTGGGGACCAGTCACTTCCAATTCAAGGCCCTGCCATTTGGACTCACTACAGCCCCCAGAGTGTTCACCAAATGTATGGCAGCGGTTACGGCTCACCTGAGACGTCAAGGATTCCAGGTGTTTCCATATCTAGATGACTGGCTCCTCACTGCCACCACCAGGCATCAACTTCTCCAAGCCAGAGATTACACCATTCACATTTGCAGAGGGATAGGGATTTCTATAAATTTTGAAAAATCTGCCTTGTCGCCTTGTCAATCTATTACTTTTATAGGCGCAAAATTGGACACCGTACAACTTTCAGCAAAGTTAACAGACCAAAGGATCTTGGACATTCAAAATCACGTCCAGGTGATTCTTCTCAGCAAGAAAATTCAGGCCAGATTTGCTCTGAAAGTATTGGGTCTTATGGCGGCCACCATAACACTTCTTCCCCTTGCCCACTTTTACATGCGTCTTCTACAATGGATGCTGTTCGCCCAATGGTCCTTTCAACAACTTCCCATGCGTCACAGGATCATAATAACTCCAATTTGCAAAAGGCATCTGACCTGGTGGATATCGTCCCCTCAAGTCCATCAGGGCAGACCCTTTGTTCCTCCCGCCCCGGTCACCACGGTTACATCGGACGCCTCCCTGATCGGGTGGGGGGGACATTATCCGGGCAGGATGGTTCATAGCACTTGGCAACCTTTTGAATATCACCTGCACATAAATGTCCTAGAGATGAGAGCAGTGCTTTTAACGTTGCAAGCCCTCAACGACTCTCTTCCCCTGGGAACTATTGCAGTCCAAACGGACAATATGTCCGTAGTGTGGTATATCAACAAACAGGGCGGAACTAAGTCCTATCCACTGTGTCGAGAGGCTCTCCGACTTTGGCAGTGGGCAATCTCTTCTCAGCGGTTTCTGATAGCAACGCATATCCCCGGGAAATCCAACATCATAGCGGACAGGTTGAGCAGAGCTATTCTCATGCCTCACGAGTGGTCTCTCAAACAATCAGTGACGGAAGAGATTTTTCAGGAGTGGGGCCTTCCTTTCTGTGACCTTTTTGCTACACCTCAAAACAGCAAATGCCCCGACTTCTTCTCTCTCTTCCCCCTTCCAGGCCATCCCCCTAGAGACGCTCTAACCCAAGATTGGCCCCGGGGACTTCTTTATGCCTTTCCTCCCTTTCCTCTGATACCTCAAGTAATTCAGAAAGCAACCGCCTTGAGAGCCAAGTTGATTCTCATTGCCCCTTATTGGCCTCGACAGATATGGTTTCCGTTCCTACATTGTTATCTTTTGGTATAGCCATGGCATCTGGACCCGGTTCCAGATCTTCTGACCCACCAGTCGGGGCAGCTGCACCAATCCATACCTTCTCTCAACCTCACTGCTTGGTTGCTCCACTTCCATCCCTAGCCAGGCTTCCTATGATTTCTAATCCCGTCCGGGATATCATAGTAGCTTCCCTTAAATCTTCCACCAGAAGGATTTACACTAGTAAATGGCAACGTTTCTCCTTCTGGGCAAAAGCTAGGAATATAGACCCCTATACTGCTCCGATTCATTCGGTCTTGGACTTCCTAGCTGAGATTTTTCATTCAGGATCTTCTTCCTCCACAGTAAAAGTTCAGCTGGCAGCCATTTCAAATTTTTATATAGGCTTTTTGGACCACAACATTATGTCACATAAACTTTGCTAGGTATTCCTTAGAGGTATCTTTTTACTTAAACCTCCGATTAGAGACCCCCCCACCACAGTGGGATCTAAATTTAATTTTAACATCCTTGATTCTTCCCCCTTTCGAACCTGCGGCTGCCTGTTCATTGAAATTTCTTTCTTGGAAGACACTCTTTCTAGTCACCATTACTTCTACCAGGAGAGTATCTGAGCTTCATGCCATCTGCATTCGTCCTCCCTACTTAATCTTCCACAAAGACAGAGTTTCTCTAAGGACTAATCCGTCTTTCTTACCCAAAGTGGCATCGCAGATGAACTTAAATCAATCTATTGATCTTCCAGTTTTTTCCAATATTATTCTGATAGAGCAGAACAAAAACTACATTATCTTGATGTTCACCGCCAACTCAGATATTATCTGGACAGAACTAAACATTTTAGGAAATCTGATCAACTGTTTTTATCCTATGCAGAGAACAGGAAAGGCCTTCCAGTCTCCAAGGTAACTTTATCTAGATGGCTGTCTTCTGTGATTACTTGCATTTATCAGCTCAGAGGCAAAGAGTTGATTTCTAGGCCAAAAGCCCATTCTACCAGAGCTCTAGCTACATCTACAGCTTTTCAGGCTAGACTTCCAATAGACACTATTTGTGCAGCAGCCACATGGGCCTCTCCTCATACCTTTGTTTCACATTACAAATTAGACTTGGCCTCCAGAGATAGAGCGAATTTTGGTTCCGCCATTCTCAAGAGTCTGTTCCATTGAGCCACCCAGGATAGAGGTGCTAGGGACGCGGTCCCATCCAGCAAGAATGAAGGCGAGATTGACAACTTAACGTTCCATGTTAGTTGTCTTCTCTCGCCTTCTTTCTTGCGTCCCGCCCACCATCCCCCTAGCCTGGTCAGACCGAGAAGATTGTGCCTCTTCTCTTAAGAGGCTTTATCCATTTTTCTAGCTAATCAGCTTTCTAGTGTCACTAGATTAGGTTGATCCTTTTTGGGGGATTATGATTATTATTATTGTCATTTTTAGTATTATTGCCTCTTCCTCCTCATCTCCAGTTGGCGGAATATATTGCATAATTTCCTTAGCTACCAAACGAGATCTGGGTAGTCTTCACCTTGCATCATGGGATATAGAGTTGCCTCGAGCTGGTAAAATTAGCTCTCGAGCTTTAGTAAGTGGCCGAGTACCCATCCAGCAAGAAAGAAGACGAGAGAAGACAACTAACACGGAACGTTATGGTAGGTACATAACTTCTTATTATGTTCCTCCCATGCATCCAAATGTGTTGGTTTATGATAGATTGGTAACCAAACAGATTTACCAGCTGCAGAACAAGTTATTGGGTAAAAAACCTAGAAGTAATTTAACTACGGATGAGATCAAAATCTTGAAAGACCTGACAGAAGATAAAAACATTCGGGTAATGAAACCAGGTAAAGGAGGTGGTGTAGTAATATATGACAGTTTGGAATACACCTCCAAAATGCATGAGGTCTTACATCTATCAGGTAATTATGAGATACTCTCTATTAACGAAATCAACATTGCGCACAGAAGCATAGATTTGCATGTGGAGGAATTTCTTATTGATAGAAGGATTACGGAAGATACCTATAACTTTTTGAAAGTAGAATATCCCAAACTGGCAACTTTAGTGAGGATACCCAAGATACATAAGAATGTTAGTAATCCACTATTTCGTCCTATAATTTCGGGTAGTAAATCTAAGACCTTCCCGTTGTGAGTTGTTGAGGACACTATGCTAAAACATATGTATGGGAAGATTACACATATGGTTAAGGACTCATGGGAGTTTTTAAAGAATTATCCTGTTGATACCTGGAAGGAAGGACTTGTATACGTCACTACTGGCGTTGTAGATTTGTTTTCATGTATTCCCAAGGAGGAAGGTATGGAAGCCTTCATTAATAGTATCAGAAAATATAGTGATCTAGAATGGATAAGGTCTGCTTGATTCTTGAACTGATGTCTTTAGTCCTTGATCACAACCACATATTATATGAAGGTGAACATTTCAGACAACCAAGGGAGTGGCTATGGGGGCAGCTTGTGCCCCCATATTTGCCAATTTGGTTATGCCATATTGGGAAGAGACAGTAGTGTTCAAAAGTATGTTAGATATTACTCACGGTTCCTAGATGATATATACATCTTGTGAGAAGGTAATCGGGCAGTATTAAATAATTTCTTGGACTATTTAAATCAAAGTAGTGAATTCCTCAAGTTTACTTCTACCAGTAGTAAAGAAGGTATAGCCTATTTGGATACATTCATATCCAATGGTGACAAATGTTTTAAGTCCAGAATACATAGAAAAAGTACATTTACAAATGGATATCTGGAATTTACTAGTAACCATCCCAGAAAATTATTATACAATATATATAAAGGACAGTGCATTAGAGCCATTAGGATGACTTCGGAATACAAAGAGATGATGGAAGAACTGGATTTTATCACTGAATTAAGTAAGGGGAGGACTACTATCATGATGGAAAAGTCTGATTTTAATCACACAGATACTAAAGGGGTCTGCAATACAGCTTGTGTATTAGAGTATGGTCCACACACTAATAAAATAAAGGACATCTTAATAAACAATTGGAATGTTATGATGGTGGACCAAGATATAGCAGACATATTGGGTCCTAAACCCACTTTTGTATACAAGATGGACTGTAATATCAAGATGTATTTGGAAAGAGGAACAGTGGGTAAAGGAATTGATAGTGCCAAAAAAAACACAACAAAATGTGGTAGTTGCAGTCAATGTCAGGCAATAAGTGAGGAGGAAGGAATTGTTTTGAGCAATGTCAATGGAACTAGACTAAAATTCAAACAAGGTAACTGTAACTCCAAATTTGTAATTTATTTGGCAAAATGTGGAGTATGCCCGGGGCTACTCTATAGGGAAGACTGAAAAGAATTAAAAAAAACGCATTTATGCACACCTATATAGTATCAGGAGGAAGGATTTGAATAACGCTCTTTACAGACATGTAGAGAAGCATGGGGTAGAGCACTCTTTCAAGTTTGCCATTTTGGAAAATGTTGCCCTTGATCCCAGAGGAGGCAACATTAAGGCTATTTTGGCTTATAAGGAATTGTGGTGGCAGCTATTCACTGATGCCTCGACTCCTCCGGGGCTCAATGATTACCTAACCATTAAACTATTATTATCCATCAAATAAATTTAACAATACATTTTATATTTTTGAATTCAGATAAGGTTAAGTTTGACCCACTTGGATGTCATTGCTAAATCATTTTTCGTATATAACATACAAAGATTTCTATATATCATTTTGTATGTTTGATGGTTGCAGTAATTTTTTATTAATTTTTTTTACATTAGTATGCACACTTGTAGGGGATTGTGTTTTTTTATGAGAATAATTAGAATGTGTTAGTAAATAATGTATTTGAATATAGTGATGGCTGTCATATCTTACTAAAGGTTGGCGCACATCCTATTTTTCATTTCTCATTTTTTTACATTATATTAATAATCAGTTTTACAATAATGATTATAATAGCAGGACGTTTGGTTGTAAATATGTGTTCCAAGTGACATTAGGTGAAATGTACGAAGTATTTTAAGTACAGAATCTTTCGTGCACTTTGTCACTTTAAATACATATAGATTTGGCGCCAAATGGAGTATTTAAACTGCATTCACTTTTTACAGTTGTTCTGATGAAGCTCACAGTTGTGTGAGTGAAAGCGTTTAACTCCTATGGAATATTAAATGAAGACTTTTTAACCATTCAAGTGGTTGGTGTGTTTGTACACATTATTTCCACTATTCTAAGTGGTTTGGATATCGTTTGTGGGCAGCGAGTGTTTTTGGAGTCCGTGGAGTCAGCGTTCTTTACTTTCAGTTTATTGGTAATTGTGAAGGTATGAGGAATGCTCTGTCTGCAGTTCCTTTCTGTGAGGAAAATTCTGCTTTGGTTTGGTTTAGTTTCTTTATTTTGCTCAGGTCACCACTCATTGTTTAAAGCGTGCTTATGACTTTGTAGATACTACATCAAGACTGTTACCACTGGGTACTGTGTTGAGGAGGTTTGCTGACCGTACTTTGTAACTTCCCAGAGAAGGTGAAAAATTACATTTTAAATTCACCTCTGGATAGAGATTTAGTTTTTAGACCCTCTGATGCAGTTATTAAAAAAATGATGAGATGGGTAAGCTGATGTGGGGAATCTCAGATTTGTCAGTTTTCCATCCCTAAATTTTACTGCTCCTTCATCCAGTTTTGACAAAAAAAAATAAATAGTCTCAGCAAAATGTTAGTAACCAGTCATTTAAAAAACAATGACTGTGAGGTGTTGCTACAAGAAAGGACATTCAGATAAGTCAGAATAACCTTGTTGTCTCAACCTCCGTTTCAGTCCCTTATCCATTCCAGTAAGTCTGAATCTCCCTTTTTCTCTTTGTCAGTATATTGTTTTCAACAAATGGATTCTAAGACTGATTGATTAGGATTAGAGACAGGTGGTAGTGGGAAGAAATCCCTCCTTCCAGGGGAATTATTCTACGCCCATCGGACCAAACCCCTCTGTTTCCTTCTATTCTACAGTGCATGCTTTTTCATGGGTAATAGAATTAGTTCCTCCTTCCCAGATGGGAAGAAGTTTTTATTCAAGAATATTTCTGGTGCCAAAGAAAGAAAGAAAATGCCTGGAAACCAGTTCTGGACCTGTCTGTCTTAAACCAGTTTGTGATAGTGGCCAAGTTCGAAATCCTTTAACCTCACAACCTCTTGTCCCCTTCTTCCTCATTTAAGTTTTTTGGTAACCTGAGATTTAAAAGATGTTTATCACATTCCTATCCATCCAGGCTTCAGATGTTTCTTAAGGTTTTATGTATATGGATCACATTATCATTTCTCTGCATTACCCTTACTGCTCCAAAAGTGTTGACAAAGTATCTAGCTCCAGTTTTAGAAAATTCCAGATTACAGTGTATTCACATGTTCTAGGTTCATAGGTAGGTAATAGGCTATTGGACTGAAGGCATTTATAAGCTTTCGCCGCCCCCTTAGATTAGTTCCCTGTGCCCCTGTCCAGCAGAGCCATTAAAGTGATCCCTGGGGTAAACTTTCTATTTCCCATCCACTCGTCAAGGTTTCTCTTGAAGAGTGTTAACGAGGAGCTCTGCCTAATGTAGATTAGAATCTTGTTCCTGAGCATGGGAAGTCTCTGGGACAGGAATCTATCCCTCCAGCACGTCGTATTTATTGTTGTGGTGAGGTTTAGATCCCTAGAGTGTGTGGCTTGAGGGGATATGGTTTTCTTTAGGTGGAGCATGTCCATCAATTCTGGGTTGGACATGGCCTTGTATGTCAGGCATAGATCACCTCTGAGTAGGCAGTATGCAACCGGGTACAGCTGGAGTTTCTTCAGTCAAGCTGCATAGGGCATCTGTTTGAGGCCAGTGATCCTCTTGGTGAGGTACTTCTGTGGTCTTTCCAGCTGTTGCAGGTGTCTTGTAAGGTACATCCCAAATGGGGTGCTGTACTCTATGATGGGTCTGATGAGTGATGAGTAGAAGGGCACAATGTCCTCTTTTGATCTGGATGCAAACCCTTTTGTGATTAGGTTGGCCACATAGAAGGATTTCCTAACCACTTTGGCAATGTGATTATCAAAGGAGAGATTAATATCTACTTGGGTCCCAAGATCCCTTATTATGTCTTCTGTATTTAGGGGGCTACCACCTATGTGGTAGTTTGTGGGTACTTTGTTTTTTCCACAGGGGATGACTATGCACTTTTTGGCATTTAGATTAAGGCCATGGTTTTGACATCAGGTATCTGTTTCAGTGAGACCCTTTTGCAGGATGTCTGTGTCAGCTGGAGAGTCAGTTATAGCCCCTAATTTGCAGTCGTCTGCGAACTTGGTCAGCCATAGACCTCATTTGCTTGCCTGTACCTTTGAGAAGTATATACCGAACAGGAGGGGTCCTAGGACTGAGCCCTGGGGAATGCCACTTGTAACCAGTTTAGAGTCAGACCTAGCTCCCGCAACTCTTACCATATGGGTTCTGTCCATGAGCCAGTTGGCAACCCATCTCGTGACATAGGGGTTTATGTTCAGGCTGGTGAGCTTGTCTATAATACCAGAATGGGGAATGGTGTCGAAGGCCTTTGCGAGGTCTAGGTAGGCTGTGTGGACCACCTTTCCCTCGTCTATAGCCTTGGTAACTATCTCAAAGAAGTCCACCAGGTTTAGGGGGCATGATCTGCCCTTATCAAAACCGAACTGGGTAGGGTCCAGTGTTTGGAGGTTCCCAATGTCTCTGTTAATGAGATCCATGATGATGCGCTCCATGGCCTTGCAGACCAAGCTAGTCAGGCTTATAGGCGATAGTTCCCAGGGTCTGTTGTGGCTCCACCTTTGTGGAGCGGAATAACCATTGCTGTGCTGCGCCACTCTGTGGGTATGTAGCCTGTGGAGAGGCTGAGTTTGAACATTGTGTTTAGGTGTGAGGGGTTAGTTAGTCCTTGAGCTCGTGTAGGACGCAGCCTGGGACACCGTCCGGTCCCATTGATGCTGTGTTTTTGGCTTTGGAGAGGGCTGTTTTAATCTGAGTGTCTCTGATTCCATGGACTCTACATTCTTTCGGTATGGCTATGGGCCCTTTTGGGGGTGAGAGGGGGGTGAAGTTTGCGCTGAATCTGTCTGCCAGGATGTTGACGATATCGGTGGTTCAGTGTATTTTGTGCCATTCTGCACTAACTCCGAGCACATCTGAGCATTGACACTTAAGAATGTGGTTATCTTTGGAGTCCTTGGCAATTTTTCTTTCAAAGCTCGCCTTGGATGATTTTATGAGGTATCATAGTTTCTTGCTGATACTGATCAGGAATGTCTTCCCTTCTTGGGATTTTACTCTTTTCTGTACTAGTTTCCTCCTTCTATTGTATAGCTTGTTTATGGCAGGAGTCCACCAGACTAGTTTCCTTTTCTTGGAGGAGTGAGTCTTGGTTTTGCTTGGGATGGCACAATCCATGCATTCTTGTAGCTGCCCGTAGAATCCATTAGTAAAGGATTTTGCAGCTTGGACAGTGTTATCCTTCAGCATGGGGGCTTTGAAACTTTCCACCTAGGTCTTAAGTAACGTGAAGTTTGCTTTTGAAAAGTTTTTCACGGTGGTTTTCTTGTCCGGAGGTGGGGTGGAATGTGAATATCCAAGATGATTTGTATATGGTCAGATCTAACCAGCGAGGGGTTGACCTCTGGTGTGGAACACCGGTCGCCCATGTTGGTGATGACCAGGTCCAATATGTTGTCACCTCTGGTGGGAGTGTTGACCAGTTGAACCAGGGCATTTGAGTTTATAAATTCTAGGAAAACTTGGGCAAGGGAGTTAGTACTTGAGTAGTTCTCCCAGTTAATGTTTGGGTAATTGAAATCACCCAATATTAGGGTGTTTGATAGGACCTTTATGTTTCCCAGTGTTTCCAGAAACGTCAAATGGGGGTCCTGGGACATGGTGGGTAATCTGTAGCAAGCTACAATTTGAATTGCAGTTTTGCCCATTGTTAGTTGCATGTGGATGATCTCTGAAGCATCGTGCTGTGCCACTAACCTGGAGGTGTGGGTATCCATGATGAGTATGGATACGCCCCAGCCTTTTGTATTTCTGTTTGGGTTCTGTGGCCGAAATGTATGGTATGAGTTGTAGTCTGGTAGTGCTGGGGTGCTCTCTGGAGCCTTAAACAAGGTTTCTGTTACTGCATTTATATCGATTTTCTCCATACTGAGGAGTGCTTCGAGTGCATGCATTTTGAGGTTTAGACTTCTGGCATTGAGTAGCATTACCCTCCGTTAGGAGGCGGGTATCCAGAAACAAAGCAATCTCCTTTGCCATAAGTCTTTCCAGTTGCAAAAAACACCCCTCAGAGTCAAGACTGTTAACATTCCATGGATGTTCTTCGTGTTTCACTGTTGCAGTCATTACATTTGCGTAATCTGCTGGCAGGTTGCCCTCAGTCGGCCTGAATTCCAAAGTCTTGGGTCCTGCATCGGTTGCTGTCTCCTCTTCCATGACGTCAGGTCGTCAGGGGTATAAAACATGCAGCCGACGCCATTTTCTTTAGTCTTTCTTGCTGTGCGGTGCCCAAAGCAGAAGCATTTGGCAAGTGCCGGCCGGCTGACTACTGAAATATTCGAGTTTGAGTTTCAGAACCGAAGTCTTCACTAAAGCTAAGTACCCCATTGGGGAAACTTTTTTCTAGCTTTTTACCGATGTCAGAAAAAGTTAATAATTGTATTACTTGTGGGAAGCAAATACCTCATAAGGATTTCCATTTATACTGTATTCCTTGCCTAGGCCCTGATCACAACGTGCCTGGCTGTCGGTTTTGTGCTAGATTTAACCAACACACTATTAAGCATCTGTATAGTTTTGCATCAAAGTATTTTGGAAACCGATTTAACTACCCAGAAATGTCGTTGGATAGCAATCCGACTACCAGAGTATATAACAAACGCAAAGAAAAGGACAGAGAAAGGCAGTCGAGATCCAAAACCGACGAAGCTTCTCCTAAGCCAGTCGCCGGTACTCAGTGAGGTGGTTTTGCAGCCCCTGATACCCACTACCTTCAAGTCGCAGACCTCTACCAACACCCATGTGGAGTCCGGCATGCCTCAAGATACTCAAGGTATTGGACCGACGAATGTATCTCCCTCGGATGGGTCCGGAGCCGCTGAGCAGGCACCGGCTTCTGAGGGTGTATTCAGACCTCAACATTTGTATATCAAACCGATGACAGCTGCAAAACCAAAGACAAAAGCAACTTCTAAAGCTAAAAAAAACTGATGCATGAGCCACGTGCACACACAGGCCTCTATGCCTAAAAAACAAATGATCAAAATGGCTGAAGACCTTATTACCTTGATCAGGGAATACCCATCCCCCTCCTGATAAGAGGCCTAGGCAAGACACTGATTATGAATCTTCAGATCAGGTTTCTATTTCTTCTGATTCCTCTTCTGATCAGGAATTATCTATACCTCCTTATGAGGATTCTGTCTATTCCATCTGCATCTCCTCCTGAGGATTATTCATTTGGAGAAACCTTGCATACTTTGAGGGAGCATTTTCACTGGGAAAGTCAAGACTTCTCAGAATCAAAAAAGAGGCTCAGGGATTTCCTCCTTCTCCCTCAGCACAGGACTTTAGCCATTCCCCCTGTTTTAGACATTGTGGATGATATGTTTTCGGAGTCAAGCTTGACCCCTGACTCCTTACCTCCAGCTCCCAGTAAGCCTGACCGATATTACAGGGTCCCTGACTCACATAAATTTTTATTTAGAAGCCCTGCTGCTGATCCTGAAACTTATTTCACAGGGCCCAAATGGAGTTAAGGCCTCAACAGCAAAAAATACTACCCCCTCTGACAGAGATTGAAGGGCACTGGACAGATGGGGAAAAAAGGTTTATATATCTGCAACCTTGGCAATCAGGGCCTTAAACTGTCAATTTCATATGCTTAAGTACCAACAACATGTTATGGGATTGCTGAAACAGAAAATGATGTTGATTTCAGAATGTGCAGAAAATAAAGAATTGCAGGAATTATTGCATGCAGCTGAACAAGTTGGAAAGCATACTTTGCAATGTGGTTTTGATTCCTTAGAGGCCTCCTGCAGGGCCGCATTTACTGGATCTGTGATTAGGAGGCATGCCTGGTTAAAGGAACAAAATTTGCCTGATCATGTTAAAGCTAAATTGCTAGATGCACCTTTACAGCATGATTCTCTGTTTGGTATTAAGGCAGAAGAGGTTTTAAAGAAAATGGAAGACAAAGCTAAGTCTATGCAAACTGTTAAAGACTTCTTACAAGTGCAGCCACCAAGATTCAGTAGACACTGGCCTACAAAAAATTGGTCCTTTCCTGTGTCAGACAGAGCTCAAAGGGGCAAATCCAGACGCCCTAAGGGTTCCAGATACCAGGCGCAAGATTCATACAGGTCAATGCAATGGGGTGCTTCCACCTCCAAATCTGTAGGAGATAAAGCGCAAACCTGCAGAAAGCAATCCCAATGACTTCCCTCTGCCTACACCAAGCACTTATCTTTTGGCAGCACCCATAGGGGGAAAATTAGCACTTTTTGCTCAAAATTGGCAGTTAATAACCCAGGAGAAGTGGGTACTACAAATCATATCACAGGGATACAGATTCCATTTTCACACACTGCCAATGGCAGATGGTTGGCCAGATCTGCCAAAAAATCTATGGGCAGAGGCACAGAAACAGGTTACATCCCTCATGGATATGGGGGGCCATTCAGACAGTACCAGAACAGGAAAAAGGACAAGGTCTTTACTCAAGACTGTTCTTGGTACCCAGAAAGGACAAGGCCTGGCGGCCAATACTGGATTTATCGATTTTGAACACATACCCGGACATTCCAGAATTCAAAATGCTGACTTTGCAGCAGTTTCTGCCCATGCTGGGCAAGAATGCTTGGTTGGTGACTTTACACCTAAAAGAGGCATACCTGCATGTCCCAATAAGACAATCGTACAGAAGATACCTCAGATTCAAGGCTGGCTTAATGCATTACCAATTCTCTGCACTGCCCTGTGGCTTATCTACTGCGCCCAGGGTCTTTACAAAGTGCCTGGCACCAGTAATTGCATTTTGCAGACAAAGAAGTATACAAATATGTCCTTACTTGGACGACTGTCTCAGTCAAGCAGAAAACAAGAACACTCTTCTTCGACACCTGGCGTTTGTGAAAAGGCTTCTAACATGCCTAGGTTACACAATAAACAAAAAGAAATCACAACTGGTACCCTCTCAAAATATAGCATTCCTGGGTGCAAGCTTGAATACAACTGCCCAGATGGCATACCTCACGCCAGACGAAGGCAACTGACTACTTACTTCAAACTGATGACAACAAAAACCCAGTCTTCTGCAAGACACATTCTGCAGGCTCTGGGCTTCATGGCATTCTGCATCCTACTTTTCCTTATGCAAGACTGCATATGAGGAAACTTCAATGGTACCTAAAAAGTTTATGGAGTCAGCATTCTCACAGTCTGGAAACAGTGATTCCTCTCATTCCCTGCCTGCAACAGGAGTTTCTATGGTGGGCAAAGGCATGTCACCAAAACATGGGACGGCCATTCACTCTACCCCCTGTCAGCCAAACCATAACAACAGACGCATCAGATTATGCCTGGGGGGCTCACATGGCAGGAAGATGCATTCAGGGCATATGGTCACCAAAACAAATGCATCTACATATCAACCAGAAAGAGATGCTAGCTGTTCAAAATGCCCTAACAGCCTTCAAGGACTTACTTCATCCAGGACATCTACTGATAAAGACGGACAACACCACAGTCATGCGGTATATAAACAAGCAAGGGGGCTTACACTCATACCCCCTTTGCAGATTAGCCATGGCACTGTGGGACACAGCTTTGACCTACCAGATACATCTTCAAGCTCAATTCCTGCCAGGAAAACAAAACACTCTAGCAGATGATTTAAGCAGAAACCTTATGGATCCTCACGAGTGGAAACTAAATCCACAAGTCTTCAGCATGATAACAGAGAAATGGGGGAGCCCAGACATAGATCCGTTTGCCTCCCCTCAACATTATCAATTGAAAAAATTGTGCACAAGGACTTATCACAGACAAGCATGGAAAGTGGACGCCCTATCCTTCAGTTGGAAAAACCTTTCAGTTTACGCCTTTCCTCCTCTGCCTCTTCTCCCCAAGGTCCTCCTAAAAGTCAGACAAGAGAAACCAAAGATGATACTAATTGCCCCGGACTGGCCCCGCCAATATTGGTACCCAATCCTAAGGAACTTGTCTCAATACCCAGCTTGGACCTTGCCTCAGAGACCACAACTACTGTCCCAGCAAAACATTCAGATCCTGCACAATCAACTCCCGACACTGAACCTGACAGCATGGTGATCATGTAGTCATACAAACAACACCTCTCAGTAAAGCTGTGATGGATGTCATTTTGGAAGCCAGAAGGCCTAGTACTAGAAAATCTTATGCTGACAAATGGAAGAGATTCTGTGCTTGGAATCAAGCACAAGGAACTGATACAGCAGAACCAAATATTCCTCAGATATTGCAATACTTAACTGAGCTGCTTGACAAAGGCCTATCTTTCTCATCAATTAAAATCCATGCCTCTGCCATTTCGGCTCATTACAATACAGAGCCATCAATATTTTCTCATCCTTTACTAAAGCAGTATCTCAGAGGAGCAAAAAATTTAAGGCCTCCTAGAAGATCACCATTGCCTGCATGGGACCTCAATTATGTGTTGGAAAAGCTCACCCTGCCTCCATTTGAACCAGCTGCTACCGCTGATATAAAGTTCTTATCATGGAAAACAGCTCTGCTACTAGCAATTACTTGAGCAAGAAGAGTTTCAGAGCTACAGGCCCTCATGGCTGTAGAGCCTTTTATCATATTTTACCCAGACAGGGTATCTGTGAGGACAAATCCTACTTTTATGCCTAAGGTGGTTTCCAATGTGGCTCTTAACCAAGCAATTCATCTGCCAACCTTTTATTCAAATCCGCAGAACAAGGGGGAGAGAATTCTGCATTCCTTGGACGTACACAGACAGCTAAGATTCTACTTAAGCAGGACTAAAGCTCTAAGAAAAACTGAGCAATTACTAGTGACATATACTGTAGGATCAGAAGGCAAGGCCATCTCAAAGCAGACAATTTCAAAGTAGATAAGCCACTACATCCGTTTCTGCTACTTACACCATGGTAAACCTGTGCCCAATGACATTAGGTCTTATTCCACCAGAGCTGCAGCTACTTCAGCAGCCTTTCTAAAGGGAGTACCAACCAAAGACATTCTAGAGGCTGCTACTTGGAGTTCTGTTCACACCTTTACAAAGCATTATCATTTGCCTCTCTACTCTAAATCCAGGGCAGGCTTTGCCTCTGCAGTTCTGCAGGGCCTTATAGCCGCTCCTAATGCTGTTTAGTTCCAGCCTCCCAACCATAGCTTTGGGATTCTACCCAAATGTAATGTCTGCAACAGTGAAACCCGAAGAACATAGTACAGTTGTGTACACTTACCATAAATGTAGATGTTCTAGTGTATTCACTGTTGCAGTCCAGGTTACCCTCCCGCCACCCCCCCCTGTCATTCTGGAGTTTATCTTTCCTTCTCTATCTTCTACAACCTATGTGATGTATTTGCTTGTAGATGAAGGTAAAGTTTATACTGATGCATGTATATGTATGTATGTATATATATATATATATATATATGTATATGTATATATTTTTGATACCTTTTTGGGGGCACCTGACATCGGGGGCAAGAAAAACTAAAGAAAATGGCGTCGGCTACATGTTTTATACCCCTGACGACCTGACGTCATGGAAGAGGAGACAGCAACCGACGCAGGACCCAAGACTTTGGAATTCAGGCCAACTGAGGGCAACCTGCCAGCAGATTACCCAAATGTAACGACTGCAACAGTGAATACACTCGAACATCTACATTTGTGGTAAGTGTACACAACTGTACTATCCATCTGTGTGAATTTTTTCTCTCGTTCGCTCACCGTATCAGCAAAATTAAGCAACCCAAGCACATCAAGGAGCCCAGGACCCCCAGCTGCTTGTGACATGCTGATGCTAGTACTGGTGTTAAAAAATATACCAAACAAACACAAAATACACCAGCAACTTCTTTTTTAATACAGCAACAGTGATCTGGCACCTCGGCAATTTGCCTTCAAGGATCACAGTAGTACAATTTCAGCTATGATTTTCGAGATGTAAGCATGCAATATTAGGGGATGTTACACAAAAATCACAAGGAATGTTGGCTAGAGTATATGGGAATTTTGGCGTGAATAATTTTTTTGTTAACAGAGATGTGGACAAAAGGTTATTTTATGTTACAAAATTTTCTCCTTTTTCTGATATGCTGGTTAAGATTATGAAAAGATTTTGGTATATTATTTCTGAGGACGACAATATTGGTCACTTATTCCCCAAACATGTCACATTTTCATTTAGCAAAGGAAAAAATATGAAGGAATTATTAAAGTATAATTTCATTGTGGGGCCTAACATGAATTTACCTATGGTTACCTTCCCCTGTGGTCATTGCAGTATTTGTAATAGGGCTAAAAAATTGTCAGGAACTTTAATTAATGGGAAATTATTTGGTTCTAGATAGTATTTTAACTGCATATTTTGGGATGTTCATGCTGTGATATAAAATGGTTTATAGGCCAGACAAAATGGATGGTGAAAATTCGAGTTTTTGAACATCTTAGAGATATAAGAAATAAAAATGAATTGAGTCCTGTAGCTAACCATTTTCATGAAATACATGAAGAGTTCAGATAGTGGTTTAATTTTTTCAGTTCTTGCAAAACCTTTCTTACCTAGAGGGGGTGATTTTGTTGGTAAATTATTGGAGTTAGAAACTAGAATGATATTTAAATTTCAGACTTTAAGGCCTCGTGGTTTAAATCAAGAAGTTGGTATTTAAAATATTTAACAGGGTCATATTAGTTTAGTAAAATGCATTTATAATAATTGGATGATTTATACATGATGTTTTGTGTGGATTTTTATATATGAAGTTTTGCACTTTTTATATACTACTTTACATAAATTTTGATACATATTTTTTATATATTATGTATTATATAATTATCAGATGAAAAGTTTATTTAAATTGCATTAATTAGTAATTACTTAATTGGATCTTGTTAAGTGGCTGCTTGTATTTGAATATTTAAGGCAGCTGAATTGTACTACTGTGATCCTTGAAGGCGAATTACCAAGGTGCCAGATAACTGTTACTGTATTACAAAAGAAGTTGCTGGTGTATTTTGTGTTCTTCTTTAGTTGGTTCTGTTTGGTGTTTGGCACATGTTATAATTTACTGCTACATTGACCTGTCATCTAAAATCTACTGTTAAGGTAGATGTTCTTCGTGTTTCACTGTTGCAGTCATCACACTTGGATTATCTGCCTGCAGGTAGCCCTCAGTCAGCCCGAATACCAGAGTCTTAGTATTTCTGTGTCGGATGCTGTCACTTCTTCCATGACGTCAGGTCATCAGGGGTATAAAAACAGGTAGCCGACATCATTACATCAGTCTTTCTTGCTGAGGAGAAGCCCGAAGCAGAATCAGTTCACAAGTGCCAGTCGGCTGCTACCTGAAATTTTCGTTTTTCGAGTAGATAATCCTGAAGTCTTCTAAAGCTAAGTACCCCATTGGGGATCCTTTTTCTTGCTCTAACTGATGTCAGAAAAAGTTAACAATTGTCTTGCCTGTGGAAAGCAAATGCCTCACATAGATTTTCATTCTTACTGCGTCACCTGTTTAGGCCCAGACCACAAAGTCCCTCGCTGTCGGTTTTGTGCCTTGTTTAACACCCGAACCATTTGTCGTCGGGCTATTTTTGTTGCTAAATTCTTTCGCTGTCTATCTCTGTATTCCGAAATGGCTTTGGTAAGCTATTCGACTACTGATCTTCCAAAAAAATGTAAGGATAAAGACAGAGACAGACTGCATAGGTCCAAATCTGCCGCCGAAGCTTCCATTAAGGTAGTCGCCAGTCTGCCAGTACTCAGTGAGGCACCTTTGCAGCCCGCTTCTATGGATTTGCGGGCCTCTGCTGAGACCCATTCAGAGTCTGGTATGCCGTGAGATGCTTCTTCGACTATGGAACCAGCGGATGTCTCTACCTTGGATGGGTCTGGAGCCGCTGTGCAGGCACCGGCTTCTAAGGGTGTTTTCCGACCTACCGATTTTTGAATCAAACCGATGACGTCTTTTTTCAGCCAAAACTACTGAGTTTCTTGGGTCCAGAGTACGCACTACGCCTAGAAAACAGACGACCAAAGTGCATGCTCAGGCCTCCGTGCCACAAAAACAAATGCTTAGAATGTCTGAAGACCTTATAACGCTAATTAGGGGAAGCCAGCCTTCCCCTGCTAAGAGACAAAGAATTCAGTTGCCTTCAGATTCTACTGACCAGGAGTCCGATGACTCTGACCTTTCTGATTATCAGGACATGCCCTTATCAGCGTATGAGGATTCAGATGCAGAGGATTCCATTCCCTCTGCCTCCCCTCCAGAGGATTTCTCTTTTGGTGAAACCTTGCATACTTTAAGAGGGCATTTCCATTGGGAATGCCAAGGCTATCCTCAGTCCAAAAGAGACTCAGAGAATTTTTAGAGCTACCTCTGCACAGGCCTGTAGCTGTTCCCCCTGTCCTAGATGTTGTGGATGATGTTTTCTTGGAATTTAGTCTTACTCCAGACACCTTACCTCCGGCCCCTAGGAAACCTGACAGGTACTACCGAATACCTGATTCCCACAAGTTTCTTTTCAAGAATCCTACTGCTGATCCAGAGATAATTTGCCAGGGACCTAAAGGTATTAAGGCTACTACAGCCAAAAATCCTACGCCTTCAGACAGGGATTCCAGAGCTTTAGACAGATGGGGTAAGAAGGTATATACCTCTGCAACACTTGCTATCAGGGCATTGAATTACCAGTTTCACATGCTGAAGTACCAGCAATGTATTATGGATCTCATTAAACAGAAAATGGTAATATTTGCAGATTGTGCAGAAAATAAAGATTTGCAAGAGCTTATGCATTCTGCAAACCAAGTTAGTAAGCATACTTTGCAGTGTGGTTTTGATGCTCCAGAAGCATCTTGCAGGGCTGCAGTCACTATTTCTGTACTGAGAAGACATGCTTGGCTGAAGGAGCAGACCTTGCCAGATCATGTCAAATCCAAATTACTAGACGCTCCTTTAAATAAGGATGTTTTGTTTGGCACCAAAGCAGAAGACGTTCTTAAAAAGATTGAAGAAAAAGCTAAATCTATGCAAACTGTTAAAGAATTCTTACAAGTGCAACCACCTTGATTCAGTAAGCATTGCCCTTCAAAACACTGGTCCTTTCCAGCCCCATCCAGGCCTTTCCAACCAAGACCCAGGGGAAACAGACCACCCAAACTACAGTCTCAGGGTATGTAGAGATCTAAGCAATGGAGTGCTCCCAGCCGTAAAACAATGAGTGGTAAGCCACCTCCCTATGGAAAAAGTTCACATTGACTTCTCAACTCTACCTCCCAGCCCAATTGTTTGTGCCCCTAGGAGGAAAACTTGCCCTTCATGCAAAAAAACTGTATGTCCATCACTCAGGACCGATGGGTCCTCAACATTATATCCCAGGGTTACAGACTTTATTTCCATTCACTGCCAACTCCAAGCAGGTTTCCAGACTTCCTCCAAACCAGTGGGTAGTGGCTCAAAACCAAGTTCTTTCCCTGCTCAACATCAGAGCTATTCAGCCAGTTCCAGTAGAACAAAGGGGTCAGGGTTTTTACTCCAGACTATTCCTAGTACCCAGGAAAGAGGGTTGTTGGCACCCAGTCCTGGATCTTTCAATTCTCAACACCTTCCTGGTGGTCCCAAAATTCAAGATGCTTACCCTGCAACAGCTTCTGCCTTTGCTAGGCAAGGATGCCTGGTTAGTCACCCTAGACTTAAAAGAAGCTTATCTGCACATCCCCATCAGGGAATCATGCAGGAAATATTCATGTTTCAGGGCAGGATCTATGCATTATCAGTTGTCTGCACTTCCCTTTGGCTTATCTACTGCACCCAGGGTATTCACAAAATGCCTGGCTCCAGCCATTGCATACCGCAGGCAGAAAAATATCCAGATTTACCCGTACTTGGACGACTGCCTGATTCAGGTGGACAGCCACGAATTGTTGCTTCAGCACCTGGCATTTGTAAAAAACCTTCTCACTTTTTTGGGGTACACCATCAACGAAAAGAAATCACAACTGGTACCCAGTCAAAAGATTGTATTCCTGGGAGCAAGCTTGGACACAACTTCCCAGATGGCATTTCTCACTTCAGAAAAACAGTTCTATCTGACAGACTACTTCAAACAAATCTCCACCAGAACCCAGCTAACTGTAAGAAAAATACTGCAAGCCCTAGGGTTCATGGCCTCATGTATTCTACTAATTCCATATGCAAGACTACATATGAGGAAACTTCAGTGATACTTAAAAAGTCTTTGGTGCCAACATTCTTGGGACCTGGAAACAGTCATTCCTATCATACCTTGTCTGAGGGTAGAGTTCCTTTGGTGGGCAGAAGCATGCAACCACAACAAGGGACTGCATTTTACTTTACCCCATGCCACCCAAACCCTGACCACAGATGCGTCAGACAATGCATGGGGGGCCCACATGGCTGGCAAATGCATTCAGGGCCACTGGAGGCCAAGCCGAATTCTTCTGCACATCAAGCAAAAGGAGATGCTAGCTGTACAGAATGCTCTGACGGCTTTCAAATACCTAATCCTTCCAGGACAACTGCTGACAGCACCACAGTAATGTGGTACATAAACAAGCAGGGGGGGAACCCATTTTACCCACTCTGCAGGTTAGCCATGACTCTGTGGAGCACAGCTTTGGGCAACCAAGTCCATCTACAAGCTCAATTCCTGCCAGGCAAACAAAATTCACTGGCAGACAACTTAAGCAGAAATCTCCTAGACCCACGAGTGGAAATTGGAGCCCAGCACCTTCAATCTCCTGATCCAGAGGTGGGGGACCCCAGAGGTGGATCTCTTTGCCTCCCCCCACAACCACCAGTTAAGCAAATTCTGCACCAGGTACCCTCACAGCAGAGCCTGGAAAGTGGCTGCCCTATCCTTTCAATGGGAAAACCTCTCAATCTATGCCTTTCCCCCTCTGCCCCTTCTCTCAAGAGTACAACTCAAGATAAAAGAAGACAGGCCAATGACCATTCTGATTGCCCCGGACTGGCAACGTCAGCACTGGTACCCACTCCTGTGAAGCCTGACAACGGTGCCACCCTGGCACCTACACCAGACCCCTACCCTGCTGTCACAGCAGGAGGGACAGATTTTGCATCCAGAATTACAAACCCTAAATCTTGCAGCCTCGCTTATTCCTTGAGTACTCCACCAGCAACCCTAAGTAAACAGGTGCTGGATGTCATTCTTGAAGCCAGAAGACCTAGTACTAGGAATTCCTGTGCGGAAAAATGGGAAAGATCTTGTTCTTGGATTCAGTCTAAAGGAAAGGACACAGCTGTGCCCTCCTTACCTCTAATCCTGGATTACTTAGCAGGGCTACTCCACAGAGGCCTATCCTTCTCCTCCATTAAGATTCATGCCTCTGCCTTTTCGGGTCATTACAATACTGAGCCACCTCTATTGTCTCACCCTCTCATCAAACAGTTCCCGAGAGGGGCTAACAGCTTAAGGCCCCCAAGGAGAGCACCCACCCCTGCTTGGGACCTTAACTTTGTACTGGAAAAGCTCACACTTCTCCCTTTTGAACCTGCTGCTTCAGCAGAGTTAAAATTCCTCTCTTGTAAAACAGCCTTGCTTCTAGTCATCACTTCAGCTAGAAGAGTGTCTGAGCTACAAGCACTGATGGCTGTGATACCCTTTCTTATCTTCCATGCTGACAGGGATTCAATCAGGACTAACCCGTCCTTTGTGGCTAAGGTGGTGTCCAGTGTGGCCCTAAACCAATCCAACCATTTGCCAACCTTCTTCCCTAACCCTCAGAATAAATGGGAATGGATTCTGCACTCTTTGGACATAGACAGCTCAGGTTCTACCTTGATAGGACTAAGCTTTTCAGAAAATCTGAACAGCTGCTAGTCAGTTTTGCAACAGGGGAAGAGGGCAAGGCCATTTCTAAACAAACCATTTCCAAATCGATAACACACTGCACACATTTCTGCTACAAACACCATGGAAAATCAACCTCTCAGGGGGTCAGAACACATTCCACTAGGGCTACTTCTACCACTACAGCATTTCGTAGGGGAATCCCTACCAGGGACATTCTGAAAGCTGCAACCTGGAGTTCTGTACACACCTTCACCAAGTATTACCACTTACCTACCTTTTCCAAATCCAGGGCAGGATTTGCTACAGCAGTCTTCCAGGGCCTACTAGCCAGCCCTAACTCTTCTTGACTGCCTCCACTCTTTGTCATCTTTGGGAATCAACCCAAGTGTGATATGTGCAACAGTGAAACATGAAGAACATAGTACAGTTGTGTACACTTACCGTAAATGTAGGTGTTTGAGTGTATTATAGGTTCATAGGTTCATAGGTTCATACTAGACTATCTGCCCGAGGGCATTTACAAGCCTAGCCCATAGTTTTGTGGCTTACGCCACCCCTTTAGTATAGGGAACTATACCCATTATTTTGCTGTGCCTCTGTCGAGCAGTGACACTGAGGTAATCCCTGGGGTATATCTGCGATCTCCCATCCATTGGTCAAGATTTCTCTTGAACAAGGCCAGCGAGGTGCTCTGCCTCACATATACTGGGATTTTGTTCCACAGCATAGGGAGTCTTTGGGTGATGAATCTATCCCTCCAGCATGTCCTATTAATAGCCGTGTCGAGGTTTAAGTCTCGCGCCCTTGTGGCTCTGACGGATCTAGATTTTTTGAGGTGAAGCATATTCATCAAATCTGGGTTTGACATGGCCTTGTATGTCAGGCAAAGGTCACCTCTGAGCAAGCGTGGCGACTGAATAGAGCTGGAGTTCTTTAGTCGGGCAGCATAGGACAGATTTTGAGACCCTTTATCCTTTTGGTGAGGAACTTTGTGGCCTCTCCAGCTGCTGCAAGTGTCGGGTCAGATACATTCCGAATGGGGCATTGTACTCAATCATTGGTCTGATGAGTGATGAGTATAGGGAGACTATGACCTCCCTTGATCTAGATGTGAATCCCTTCATGATAAGGTGGGCAGTGTAGAAGGTCTTCCTAACTACTTTAGCTACATGGGTGTCGAATGACAGGCTACTGTCAACCTGGGTCCCCAGGTCCCTGATAACTTCTTCTGTGCTCAGTGGATTGCCACCTATATGGTAGCTAGGGGTAACCTTGTTTTTCGAAGGGTATGACAATGCATTTTTTGGCATTTAACTTTAGGCCATGGCTCTGGCACCAGTTATCCGTTTCTGTGAGACCCTTCTGAAGGATATCTGTGTCAGATGTGTTTCGACTATGGCCCAGTTTGCAGTCATCTGCAAACTTTGTCAGCCATAACCCTCCTGTGTTTGCTTGTACTTGGAAAAGTAGATGCCAAACAAGAGTGGGCCCAGGACTGAGCCCTGTGGGACACCACTTGTGACAGGCTTTGAGTCTGACATGGCGCCAGCAACTCTGACCCTGTGGGTTCTGTCACTCAGCCAGTTTGCAACCCATCTTGTGATGTATGGGTTAACATTTAAGCTGATGAGTTTTTCAATGATACCTGAGTGGGGTATTGTATCGAGGCCTTCGCCAGATCGAGGTAGGCTGTATGGACTGCCTTTCCTCATCAATGGCTTTGGTGACTGTTTGAAAAAGTCAACCAAGTTTAAAAGGCATGATCTGCCTTTGACAAAGCCAAACTGGGTTGGATCCAAAGTCTGCAAATTCCCTATGTCTTTATTTATGAGGTCCATTATGATCCTCTCCATGGCTTTGCAGATAAGGCTTGTCAAGCTAATGGGCGGTAATTTCCAGGGTCGGTGGAGGCACCGCCTTTGTGAAGTGGGACCACAGTTGCAGTGCGCCACTCCTGGGTGCGTATCCAGAGGTGAGACTATGATTAAACAGCTGTCCTAGCTGTGGGTTTAATTCCTCGTTGAGTTCGTGGAGCACACAGCCGGGGACACCATCAGGTCCCATGGATGCTGTGTTTTTTGCTTTGGAGAGAGCAGTTCTCACTTGGGCGTTAGAGATGTTTGGGGGGCTGCAATCATTTGGTATAGCTATCTCTCCTTTTGAGGGGAGAAGTTTGCACTGAACCTGTCAGCCAGTATGTTGGCAATGTCTGTAGGATCAGTAATCTTCACATCATTTTGAACTAGTTCTGAGCATGTCTGGGAGTTTCCTCCCAGGTTTCTAACATAGCTAAAGAAGGCCTTATGATTGTCTTTTGAGTCTTTAGCTATTTTTCTCTCAAAATTTGCTTTGGATGATTTTATGAGAGCTCTTAGTTTTTTACTTATAGTGATCAAAGGTGTCTTACCTTTTAAGGATTTTGCTCTATCTTGTAGTAGCTTCCTCCTTTTGTTGTAGAGTTTGTTTATGGCTGGGGTCCACCAGACTGGACGCTTGCCTTTGGTACAAAGAGTCTTTGTTTTGCTTGGGATTGCCTTATCCATGCAGTCCTGCAGGTGCTGGTAGAAGGCATTTGTAAGTGATTCAGCGGCTTGAGTACTGTTTTCCGCCATCTCGGGGGCCTTAAAGGAGACCACACTAGTCTTTAGAAGTGTGAAGTCGGCTTTCGAGAAGTTCTTTACTGTGGTCTTTTTTATTTCAGATGGGGGTGGGATGAGGACCTCCAGTGAGATTAGTTTGTGATCTGATCTCACCAGTGAGGGGTATACTTCCGGTGTTGAACATTGTGCTCCCATGTTCATGATGACGAGATCAAGTATGTTTTCTCCTCTTGTGGGGATGGTGACTAGTTGTTCCATGGCATTTGAGTTTATGAATTCCAGGAACTTTTGGGCTAGGGTGTTTGGGCTTGAGTAGTGTTCCCAGTCTATGTTAGGGTAATTGAAGTCACCTAGTATGATGGTGTTTGGTGATACATTTATCCCCTCCAGTGTTTTCAGGAAGGCCATGTGAGGTTCCTGAGTTTGTGAGGGTGGCCTGTAACATGCTACAATTTGCAGAGCAGTCTTGCCTATGGTTAATTGCACCTGGATGGTCTCCGATGCATCGTGCGTTGCCACCAGTCTTGAGGTTTGGGTATCCTTGATGAATATGGATACCCCCCCCTCCTTTCTTGGTATTGTCCGGATTTTGGGGCCGGAACGCATGATATGAGGTAAAACCTGATAATGCTGGGGTGCTCTCAGGAGCCTTGAACCAGGTTTCTGTCACAGCACAGACATCGATGTTCTCCATACTGAGAAGGGCCTCGAGTGCGTGCATTTTGAGATTTAGACTTCTGGCATTGAGCAGCATTACCCTTAGTTTCACTGTTGCAGTCCTGGTTTCCCTCCCTCCAGCCCCCTGTTTTTCTCTGTCTTTCTGTCTCTCCTCTCTATGGCTATTCCTAATGGTATTGGGATTTACTTTTTACTGGTGGTGGTTTTCACACCATATACTAGCTCCCTATTTGGGGGCTCCTGACATTTGGGGCAAGAAAAACTGATGTAATGGTGTCGGCTGCCTGTTTTTATACCCCTGACAACCTGACATCATGGAAGAAGTGACATCATCCGAAGCAGAAATACTAAGACTCTGGTATTCGGGCTGACTGAGGCCTACCTGCAGGCAGATAACCCAAGTGTGTTGACTGCAACAGTGAATACACTTGAACATCTACATTTATGGTAAGTGTACACAACTGTACTTTATCTCATATAACTGTATTTTTTAATGCTGTTCTCTGCCACAAGAGAGCAGGACACTGGCCACTTTACAGTATGAATATTTTCACTGTACTATAGCTGCTGTGCTCTACCACAGTAGCCTACCCTCCAGTACCAGGGATGCTAGTAAAATGGCAGTTAAGTGGTATGATAGAGAGCAAAACTATCGTCCTGTGTTGGGTTAAAACAGGACTTTGAATGCATTATAAATACTCAGTAGTTCATAGAATTTGTATTTTTTGTCCATTTTTTTTACTATTTTATCATTATGTAACGTAAGCAGTACAAAACAACAATTAAGGTTCTCATCAGGTAGCCCAAATATCCAAAGAAAACTTACACTAGTCAAATGAGAATGAAAAAAAATTAACAATTTGTAGAGTATTTAAAACAGAAAGTACTATGTTATTCAGGTACAGTAGTTGAGCAGACCATTAAAACCCAGGTCCATGTTAGAATAAGTCCTTGATCATTTGGTATAAACTTCTTCATGAAGCTTTCCAGTTAGAGATTGCTTTTTTTCATGAACTTGAGAGACAGCTTGTATGCTTTTAAATACTTGAGGAAATCTGTTGCAGATTTGTCCATTCAGTTGTTATATAGAAATGTATTAAATCAGATAATAATACATGATCTTTACTTGTAAAGTGTAACTCGAAATTTAAGATGCACTGCTGCTAGGACAAATTATGTGTTAAAATATTGAAGTGACAAAAATTCTCATTAACATAAACTTATAGTGCTAAAATATATGCGGAATTCCCATAGTGGAATTATTGGATACTGAACATGTAGAAAGGAAAGTTGCATAAAAAGAAGCTTTTTAGTAGGAGTTAAGTATTCAAGTAAATTATAAACATGTATAAAAAAACTAAAACTGAAAACTTTTTCCATAAATATAACCATACTTTGTAATCTTTCATTGAAGAGTCTTGTTCAGGGCAATAAGGTGAATGAAAAGCTCTGATTTCTTTTTTTTTTTTTTTTTTTTTAATTTTAACTCTACTCTTAGATTATATGTTGAAACAACTAGTTTGAGAGAGAGTAACCTATCTCAAACTTAAGATTTAACCTTTTACTCTTGAAATGCAAAAAACTAAACAAAGCTTTGAAATATATCCATATAATGATAACATTAACAACATAGCCTTTTGAGAAGAGAGAACTCTCAAATTTTAGATGTTAACGTGAAGTTCCCTACTAGTAAATCGGCTACCAAAAGAATGATTTCAAAAGAGGCAAATTAAATGCTGGTGCCATAGCCTCCCCTGTTAAAATGTTAGGATTTTTCAGTAGGGGTTGGGTGAAAAGGAAATATGGAACATCAAAACATGCAAAGAAAGCCCAAAGAATTAACCTTATGGTGTGAAATAAATCCAAGATAAATGATAAAAAAGCAAACACACATGCAAATGACAGAGTAAAGCAGCCACTATGTAAAAATGAATATATTTAATAGTTTTACTATTGTTATTAAATATGTTCATTTTAATGTGGTGGTGGTTTTACTCTGTTGTGTTTCTGTGTGTGTGTGTGTGTGTGTGTGTGTGTGTGTGTGTGTGTGTGCGCGCGCATGCTTTTTTATAGTGTGTCTTGGAAATATGGAACATGTTAATATATATTTAATTGTACCAAAAGAGCACTTAAATTGTTTTAATTCAAGTTTAGACTTGAAGGGGTATAAACAGGTCTACTTCACCCTGTCGAAGGCTGACACTATCGAAGCTGATATTGTCGGCACAAAAATGTCGAAAGAGAAAGTCATCCCGCGTGTAAATGGAAATCTCCGTAAGGGGAGATTTCTGTTTACTGCAATATAGTGCGATCTCGGAGTTGGTATATTTAAGTAGCGGGGGGTGGGGGGGCTTGCCCCCCTGCATAGAGCAATTTGTGTTGTGTTTGGGTGGTTTTTTTTAATTTTTTGTGTGTGTTCGATGTTCGAGGGTTTCGACATTTTCATGTCTATTATTACGCTGTCGACAGCATAATATAAACGTGTATAAACAGATAATTGTACCTTATTATTAATATAGTAGGCCTCCATATTTTACACCCAGCTGGAGACCAGGCATGACTAATAGCGTTTAAAATAAAGAGAATGGAAGTTTTTGAGGATCTTGACGGAAAGAAAGTACTGATGAAATTTTGGAAGTTTCATACCACTTCAGGATGTTTGAACAATTATTGTAGTTAATTTAGGGAACCATATGAAAACTGAAATTTATTGATGAACAGACATTTTTGGAATTAGTGACATGAAATGTTTATATAAAAAAGAAAAATTGGGGGGTCATTTTAATTATGATAACCTTTAAAAAGCAGAGAAATTCTTAAGGTTTTCCACCTTGGTATAGTAATGACCAAGTTTTACAAAATGTTTGTGTTAAAAAGTTGCTGTGAGAAAATTTGATTCTGGAGAACTTCAGTGAGATCAGTAGCTTACTGCTAAACAGATTGCGTGTTTTGTTGTGTCACTAGTAATTAAACAGAGGAAAAAAAAGTTGCATTGTTAATATTAAGGGGATACTTTGGGCCCGATTCCAGAAGTCTTGCTCTCAGTGTAAGTGACCATTTACACTGAGAGTAGGCTGACAGCAGGTCTTTTGGAATCTGGCTCCCGGTGTTAGGCTGTTTATAGATGGACCTTACATTGTGAGGAAGTCTTTTGGCATCAGGGTAGACTTACACTGAGAGAAACTCTTTTGGAATCTGGCTTTTTAAGTAAGTGAAAAAGTGTTAATAGTTAAAAGAATTAAAATATTCTAAGGGTACTGATCATCAAAAGCAAGTGGAAGGGGTATAAAGATAGGACAAGTGAGTTCAATAAATTGGAAAAAACATGAAGTAGTAAGGGTCCTGTATCTAAAGTAAGCAAATAAGGGGACTGCGTTGCAGAGTACAGTTTTTATTTTGAAATGAATGTGGAAAAGATAAATATTAGTTGAAAGATTAGAATAAGGAGTGCTTATTTAATTGATGAGTGATTCAGAAAGATTAGTTTCTGTAGCATATTGGCATGGGATGTATAATTTACATCATTAAAGGCCTTTGCATCATCTGTAGGTAATATAAAATGGGTTAGTGATGACTGTCCTTTATTAAGCAGACAGAGATTCTAATGAGATTGTGTGAGCTGTGGTTTTCATGTGACTTGAAAAGATAGATAAACTGGTAGTAAGGTGGGAAAGACCGTTTTAATATTTTTGTTAAACTGGTAGCAAAGGTCTTCAAAGCTTCCATAATCAGTGCTGAAGGATGACATTTATTTGGGTTTGAGTGATATGTATTTAGCCTATGTAGAAAAAACTGTTTTAGAATATTTGATATATAAATTTGCAATGCATTTCTTTTGGATAAAGGTAGAAAAGATGAAGCGCATGCTAAGCATTAATGTCTGCACATAATCTAAAAGTTTGAAGTATACATTTAAAAGCACTGTCATGTATACTATATAGAAGTAGTAGCTTTCTATTGTAATGCCTTTGTCCATATTATCAATCATGGAATGTAAATGGCTTTACATGTATATGAAAAAGCAGTGTGTGTTGAAGCACTTGTTTGAAGTACTTATCTTGGAAAAGTGTTACTCATTGCTGTGACTTTTGCTGGAAGTGTGTCCTGAGTTACAGGCTGTTATGGTAAGACATCCCTATCTCATTTTTCACATTGGTAGGGTTATTTTAAGAACAATCTCTTCCTTTATGCCCAAGGGTTTTTCATAGTTTACATTGTGCCAGATTATTCATCTCTCTCTTTTCTTCCTATTGCCTAAAATGAGGTGGAAAGAATTTTGCACACTTTGGATGTCTACAGACAACTCAGATCCTACAGTGACAGGTCAAAACCCTTCAGAATTGCTGACCAGCTTTTTAATTCAAATGAAGGTTAGAAAAAGTGACAAGCAGTTCCAAAAAAGCACACATTCTAAATGGTTGTCCCATGTTGTTGTCTTTTGTTGCTCTCACCAAGAGGCACTTTGAGACAAGGTCAGGGCTTTGGTCACTTCTTTGGCATTTTGGAAAGGGACGGACTCTAGAAATGACCTAGATGCAGCAACTTGGTCATTTGTTGTGCATACCTTTACCAAGCACTAAAAAATAGATTCTTTCTGTAGGTGCAGAACAGGTTATACCAGAGCTGTTCTCCAGGAATTTCTCAACTTTTTTCTTCCACCCATTCTTCGTAAGCTGTGGTATTTTTCCCCATATAGCTTAATTTCCTGCAACAGTGATCTAATGATGAACATGGTGCAGTTGTGCAAGTAAACTTACTGTAACAGTCAGTGTTAGACCAGATCGCTGTTTGCAGTAGGTGCACCCTCCTTCTTTCCCTCTTCTTTTATTTTTTTACCATAGTGTTGGAAGTACAGGCTTTTCTTTTTTCTTAGCATACATCTCTAGCCTCCCTGTTCTGAGCCAAGAAAGTTCTGATATTTTGGCACCCTAGTTACTGATTTTATGCAGTCGTCCTTGTGCTGTGCATTGGCTAGGGTGTGTGGAAGGTGCCCTAAAGCTTTGGAAGTTGGCTGGCTGGTCCACTCCTTAGCATGATGTCCCATATACCTTAGGCTATTGCAACTGTGTTTTATTTAAATGTCATAGTCATAGGTTCATAAGTAGGTACTAGGCTGTCTGCCCGAGGGCATTTATAAGCCTAGCCAGAGTGCGTCGGCTTTCTCCGCCACATTGATTAATTAACTGAGCCTCTGTCAAGCAGAGCCAATGAAGTGATCCCAGGGGTGTATTTTCTGTTACCCATCCACTTGTCAAGGTTTCTCTTGAAGAGGATTAGTGAGGGGCTCTGCCTAATGTAGTTAGGAATTTTGTTCCAAACCATGGGGAGTCTCTGTGACAGGAATCTATCCCTCCAGCATGTTCTATTTATTGTTGTGGCAAGGTTTAGCTCACTAGAGCACGTGGCTCGCAGTGACTTGTATTTCATTGGGTGGAGCATGTCCATCAATTCTGTGTTGGACATGGCTTTGTAACTCAGGCAGAGATCACCTCTGAGTAAGCGATGTGCCACTGAGTACAGCCGGAGTTTTTTCATTCGGGCTGCATAGAACATATGTTTGAGGCCAGTAATCCTCTTGGTGAGGTACTTTTGTGGTCTTTCCAGCTGTTGGAAGTGTCTTGTGAGGTACATCCCAAATGGGGCATTGTACTCTATGATGGGTCTGATGAGTGACAAGTAGAGGGACACTGTAACCTCTTTATTTCTAGATGCAAACGATGGGCCACATAGAAGGATTTCCTAACTACTTTGGTAATATGATTGTCAAAGGAGAGAGTACTATCTACCTGGGTCCCTTGATCTCTTATTACCTCTTCTGTATTAAGGGGACTGCCACCCCATGTGGTAATTCGTGGGTGTTTTGTTTTTCCCAAATGGGATGACTATGCATTTTTTGGCATTTAGCTTGAGGCCATGACTTTGACACCAGGTATCCGTCTCAGTAAGGCCCTTTTGGAGGATGTCCGTGTCAGCCGGAGAGTCAGTTATGGCTCCCAGTTTGCAGTCATCAGTGAACTTGGTTAGCCATAGTCCTCCTGTGTTTGCCTGTACTTTTGAGAAGTATATGCCGAACAGTAGGGGTCCCAGGACTGAGCCGTGCGGGACACCACTTGTGACTGGTTTAGAGTCGGACCTGGAGCCTGCTATTCTTACCGTGTGAGTTCTGTCTGTAAGTCAGTTGGCAACCCATCTCGTGACGTAGGGGTTTATGTTCAGGCTGGTGAGTTTTTCTGTAATACCCAAGTGGGGAATGGTGTCGAAAGCCTTGGTGAGGTCAAGGTAGGCTGTGTGAACCACCTTTCCCTCATCTATGGCCTTGGTGACTGTCTCGAAGAAGTCAGGTTTAGTAGGCATGATCTGCCCTTAACAAAGCCGAACTGGGTCGGGTCACGTGTTTGATGATGCGCTGCATAGCCTTGGAGACCAGGCTAGTCGGGCTTATGGCGGCGATAGTTACCAGGGTCAGATGTTCATCGTGTTACACTGCTGCAGTCATTACACTTGGGTTCAGCGTCGGAAGATGGCTATACTTCATACGAAGAAGGCGAGAATATTGACAGAGACTTTCCTGTGATGCCAGTGCCACAACAACCTGAAAGATTTCATCAAACTTTTCGTGGAGATACCAACAATTTCAATAGGGGTCAACAAGGAAAGAAACGCCAACGCGAATTGTATGGTCCCTCAACAAGAGAACAAGCGTTTCAGGGGGGACATAAAAGAGTTAAATGGTGACAGTTTGTTACCTTCTACAAATGACTATATTGTGAATTTGTCTGGACATTCTTTTTCTGATATTGAAGTGGCTGTTCTTAACCGTGGATTGAAATTTATTCCCACTGTAATTTCTCGTGTACATGAGATGAAAAGTGATGTATATAGATTTGGTAGAAAGCTACATTTGAAAAGTTTTTTTAGTAATATACACAACTGCTTACAGTCTACATCTTCTGAAGATAGTTTAGATTCCTCTTTAGAAAGTCTTCATTCTTGTACATCAGATGTATTTCCTGATGCATATTATAGATTTGATACTGATTGTGTTCAAACAATTAGTGGTTTTATACCTCCAGTTTTAAATAATGATGTTTTGCATTTTGTGAACATGTTAAACTTTTCCATTGAATCTGGTTTCAGTGAATATATGAAAAATAGAGGTAATATACATTACAATTTATGTTCTAAAGAATGGAAAGCTCTAGGAGCATTGAGTAAGAATAGAGAAATTATTTTTAAACCATCTGATATGGGTAACAAGTTGGTTGTCATGCATTTTTCCCAATATTATAAAATGTGTATAGATCATCTTAATGATACCACTGTTTATGAAAAGGTGGAATGGAATGTATACAATGTTGCTTTAGACGAGTATAAGGAATTATTAGATAAAGGACAAAGGTTGGGATATTTTTCAGCATCAGATGTAAAAAATAAATTTAAAACTGAAGGCTGCCAAATGGCATCCTTCTATTGTCTTCCTAAAATACATAAAGACCTGAGAGCTCCACCTGGGAGACTTATTGTTTCTGGGTGCAACTATTTTTTACATAATTTAGGTGTTTTTCTACATAATTTTCTATTAACTAAGGTTAAGACTCTGCCTTCTTACATCTCTGATGTCTTTAATTTTTTGGACAAGATAAGGGATGTTAAATGGAATAGATGTATGTATTGGGTTACACTTGATGTTAAGAGTCTCTATACCAATATTAATCATTCTTTTGGTATAGAAGCTATTAGGTTTTTTCTAGGTGATCATCCGGATACAGAGTATATTGTTGAACTCATTCATTTTTCTTTAACTAATAATTTTTTTGAATTTCATGATTGTTTGTATCGCCAAAAACAGGGGACTGCCATGGGGGCAGCTTTTGCCCCCATGTATGCTAATCTTGCTATGGGCCTTTTTGAGTCCGAATTTTTATATAGGAATTCCTTTTTTCATAAATATGTTAAGTATTATAGGTTTGTGGATGATTTAATTTTTTTGCTGGAAGATGGTGAAGCATTGGTAGATCAATTTATTTTAGATTTACATGATAATAGATTTTCGTTGAAATTTGATGGGCTCAAAAAAGGTGTTTCCATTTCTTTTCTTGATATTGTGTTAAATATTGTGAATGGTAAAGAACTAGTTACATCAGTTAATAGGAAGTTTGAAGGAGGTATACAATATGTACATGGCACTAGTTGTCACCCTCCTCATACAATAGAACGTCTACCATATGGTGAGATGTTAAGAATTTCCAGATTGTGTAACAAGGAGAGTATATTTAAAAAGGAATTGAGTTTATTAATGGAAATGTTTCAATATAGGGGCTATAGTGAAGATGTAATAAAAAATAGTTATAAGCGATTTTTTGGACATGGTTATAAAAAGGTTATTAACAATTTGTCTAATAGAGATTTGTTACAGGTAAATGATATAAATAATAGACAGAAAGATATTTTGTATTTTGTTACAACTTTTGGCTGTTTTAGTGATGAATTGGTTAAAATGGTTAATTATTTTTGGAAATAATATAGTTTATTAAGCAGTGTGTCTCCATGGTTGAATGTACATCTAAAATTTTCCTATAAAAGAGGAAAAAATATTAAAGATTTTTTAGTAAAAAGTAAGTTTACTATGCCTGTAGTTAACATGCAGCATAGTTTATCCATGAAGGGCACTTTCAGATGTGGCAAATGCAAAGCTTGCAGCTTTGTAGTGCCTTATTTTTCTTACATTAATAATATATGTTTTAATACATGTAATGTTTTCAATTGTAATTCTGAAGGGGTGATATATGCACTTAAATGCCCTTGTGAAAAATTTTATATTGGAGAGACCAAAAGGGCATTTAAGGTCAGACTTTTAGAACATGCCAGAGACATCACTAATATTAAGGAGGAAAGTTCTGTGGCTATGCATTTTAAGTATTTTCACCAAAGTAAAAATGAAGGGTTACAAGGTACTGTTTTAGAGCAAATATACCATTCTTGTTATGCTAAGGTCAATATTAAGCGTACTTTACTATATAAAGAAGCTGTATATATTTTGAAATTCAACACACTGCAGCCTTGTGGCCTTAATGAAGATTTTAATTGGAAAGCACTGATTTAATGAATTTAATTAATTTATATTAATTGTTTTATTATATAATTGCGTTTGTGTAGTAGTATAAATGTAGTTTTGTTAATTGTAAGGTTTATACTCCTTGAAGGCTACGGCCGAGACGTCAGAGAGTGAGAGAATAAATTTGTTCGTAAGCTGTGGATTTTGCTGTTTTATTTTATCTTTGCTGGTTTTTGTTGTTCATATATATTACACTTGGGTTATCCTGCTGTCAGGCAGTTCCCCAGTTGGCCTGAGTCCCAAAGTTTTGGTCCGGCGTCGGTTGCTGTTGCCTCCTCCCTGACGTCAGTGCGACAGGGGTATATAAGATGCAGCCGACGCCATTTTCTTCAGTCTTTCTTGCCGCGCGGTGCCCGAAGCAAAAGCAGTTCGCAAGTGCCGGTCGGCCGTCTCCTGAGATTTTCATTCCGAATCCAGAATCAAAGTCTTCTACAAAGCTAAGTACCCCGTTGGGGAAACTTTTCCTTGCCTCAGACCGATGTCAGTAAAAGTTAATAACTGTATTTCTTGTGGGAAGCAAATACCTCATAAGGATTTCCATTCTTATTGTATCCCATGCCTAGGCCCAGACCACAACGTCACTGGTTGTCGGTTTTGTGCTAGGTTTAACAAGCGCACTGTTAAACGTCGGTTTGATTTTGCCCGACATTATTTTGGTAGAAAATTCAATTATACCATGCCGTCGGAACTTCCGACGACCGGAATACATAAAAAGCGCAAAGACAAGGATAGGCATCCGAGGCCCAAAACTGACTAAGCTTCTTCTAGGCCAGTCGCCGGTTCTCCGGTTTTCAGCGAGGTGCCTTTGCAGCACCTGACGACCGCTTCTGTAGAACCACAGGCCGCCTCTGACTCCCACGTGGAGATGACTGGGCCTTCGGACGCACAAGTTATTCAGCCTACCGAAATTAACCCTTCTGAAGGATCCGGAGTAGCTGAGCTACCCGTAGTTTCAGAGGGTGTTTTCAGACCTACTCAGTTAAGCATTAATCCCTCTGCTAAGTCTAAGCCTCCTTTAAAAACAAAGAAACAAATACAGCGTTCTCCAGGACAGGCCTCCATGCCTAAGAAACAAATGCTCAAAATGGCCGAAGACCTAATCACTCTGATCAGGGGGGGTCCCATCCCCTTCCTGATAAAAGGCCTAGACAGGATGCAGACTATGACTCATCCGACCAGGTGTCCATCTCTTCAGATTCATCTCAGACCTAGGATATTCTTTACCCCCTTAAGAGGATTCTGATGCTGAGGAGTCAATTCCATCAGCCTCTCCGCCTGAGGACTACTCCTTTGGGGAAACCTTACATACCATGAGGGAGCATTTCCATTGGGAAGGCCAGGATTACTCAGAATCCAAGAAAAGGCTCAGAGACTTCCTTTTATTACCTCACCACAGACCCCTTGCTATTCTGCCAGTGTTAGATATTGTGGATGATGTGTATACTGAATCCAGCTTAAATCCTGATTCCTTACCTCCAGCCTCCGTTAAACCTGACAAGATACTACAGAGTCCCTGACTCACACAAATTTCTGTATAAAAGCCCTGTTGCTGACCCTGAAACTATTTATCAGGGACCCAAAGGGGTTAAGGCCTCAGCAGCCAAGAATCCAGTTCCCTCTGACAGAGATTCCAGAGCATTAGACAGATGGGGAAAGAAAGTATATACGTCTGCAACTTTAGCAATGAGAGCCTTAAACTGCCAATTTCACATGCTAAAATATCAGCAATTTTTGATGTCTCAGTTGAAACAAAAAATGCTCCCAGATTCAGATCCTCCTAATTTTAAAGAAATGCAGGATTTATTGCATGCAGCTGAACAAGTGGGAAAACATACTTTGCAATGTGGTTTTGATTCTTTAGAGGCCTTCTGTAGAGCAGCAGTTACAGGCTCTGTCATTAGAAGACATGCTTGGCTAAAAGAACATACATTACCAGATCATGTTAAAGCAAAATTATTGGATGCACCTTTGCAGCAGGATGTGTTATTTGGAGTTAAGGCAGAAGAGGTATTAAAGAAAATGGAGGATAAGGCAAAATCTATGCAAACGGTGAAGGATTTCTTACAGGTTCAGCCTCCTAGATTTAGCAGAAATTGGCCAACTAAGAATTGGTCCTTTCCAGTTACAGACAGACTTCAATGGGGCAGATACAGACGTCCAAGAGGTAGAGGTCAACCACAAGGTACTTACAGGCCTCAACAATGGGTTGCATCAGGCCAGAAAGAAGGGGAAGACAGGCCCCAACCATATAAAAAGCATCCCCAATGACTTCCCACTACAGCTGCCAAACAACTCTCTCTTGGCAGACCCCTTGGGAGGAAAACTGGCACTTTTCTATCACAATTGGCATATGATCACCAAAGACAAATGGGTTCTCAACATTGTATTTCAAGGTTACAGGTTCCACTTTCACAATCTGCCAAGGTTAAAAGGAATGCCAAATCTGCCACCAAATCAATGGACAGAGGCTCAAAAACAAATTACAGCACTCATGGATATGAGAGCTATTCAAAAGGTACCACCACAGGAGCAAGGACAAGGATTTTACTCAAGACTCTTTCTGGTTCCCAGAAAGGACAAAGCCTGGAGGCCCATTCTGGATCTTTCTTCTCTAAACACTTACCTGGATGTTCCGAAATTCAAAATGTTGACACTACAGCAGCTTCTTCCCATGCTGGGCAAGAAAGCTTGGCTCGTGACCTTGGACCTCAAGGAGGCATACCTGCATGTCCCTATCAGACAAAACTGCAGAAGATACCTCAGATTCATAGCTGGTTCAATGCACTCTCAATTCTCTGCACTGCCCTTTGGCTTATCTACTGCGCCCAGGGTCTTCACAAAGTGCCTGGCACCAGTAATTACATTTTGCAGACAGAAAGGAATTCAAATTTATCCATACCTGGACGACTGCCTGATTCAAGCAGAGAGCAAGGACATTCTTCTAAAGCATCTGGCGTTTGTAAAAAAGTTATTAAGTTGCCTGGGGTACACAGTAAATGAAAAGAAATCAAAACTAGTGCCCTCACAAGAGATAATATTCCTGGGTGCCAGCTTTAACACAACAGCCCAGATGGCTTATCTCACGCCAGACAGGCAAGGACAACTGACTCAATACTTTCAGTTGATGGCAACAAAGACCCAACTCCCTGCAAGAAAAATTCTGCAGGCCTTGGGTTACATGGCATCTTGCATACTACTAATTCCATATGCCAGACTGCATATGAGGAAACTGCAATGGTACCTGAAGAATGTATGGTCTCAGCACTGTCAAAGTTTGGAAACAGTTATACCACTAATTCCTTGCCTTCAACAGGAGTGTCAGTGGTGGGCTCAAGCTTGTCACCTCAACAAGGGACAGCCTTTTACTCAACCCACAGCCAGGCAAACACTGACAACAGATGCATTGGATTATGCCTGGGGAGCACACATGGCAGGCAAATGTATTCAGGGCAAGTGGCCCGCAGAACAAAGGCATCTTCACATCAATCAAAAAGAGATGTTAGCTGTACAGAATGCCCTTATAGCTTTCAAGGACCTGCTGCATCCAGGACAACTACTACTAAAGACGGACAACACCACAGTTATGTAGTACATAAACAAGCAAGGGGGCACTCACTCCTCCCTCCTCTGCAGACAAGCCATGACCTTGTGGAACACAGCTCTAAACTATCAAGTTCATCTGCAAGCACAATTCCTGCCAGGAGAGAAAAACACACTGGCAGACGACCTAAGCAGAAACATCATGGATCCCCACGAATGGGAATTGAATCCACAAATATTCAGAATGATAACACAGAAATGGTGGAGCCCGGACATAGATCAGTTTGCATCCCCAATGAACTGCCAGCTACAGAAATTCTGCACAAGGAGTTACCATCCACAAGCATGGAAAGTGGATACCCTCTCATTCAGCTGGAAAAACCTACAAGTATACACTTTCCCACCACTACCTCTCCTGCCAAAGGTGCTCGTAAAAGCCAGGCAAGAAGAGCCAAAGATGATCCTGATTGCACCAGACTGGCCACGACAGCACTGGTACCCAATCTTAAAGAACTTAGCACAAGGACCACCCTGGATTTTGCCTCAAATCCCACATCTGCTGACTCAGCACAACAATCGGATACTACACAGCCAGCTAAAGATCTTAAACCTAGCTGCATGGAAAATTCCTTAGTCAAGCAAGCAATGCCTCTCTCCAAAGCTGTTATGGATGTCATTCTGGAGGCCAGAAGACCTGGTACCAGGAAAGCCTACTCGAATAAATGGAAGAGATTCTATGCCTGGAACGAAGCTCACAGCCTTGACCCTCTTGTCCCAAACATTCCTCAGATACTACAATATTTAACTGAGATGCTGGACAAAGGCCTCTCCTTCTCATCCATCAAGATCCACGCCTCTGCCATCTCTGCTCATTACAACATGGATCCACCAATTTTCTCTAATCCTTTGCTAAGACAGTACCTCAGAGGGGCTAAAAACATAAGACCGCCCCGTAGAGCACCTACTCCAACTTGGGACCTCAACTTTGTTTTGGAAAAATTAACTTTACCTCCTTTTGAGCCAGCTAACACAGCAGAATTAAAATATATCTCTTGGAAAACTGCTCTGCTCATGGCAATAACATCAGCACGAAGAGTTTCAGAATTACAGGCACTAATGGCAGTGGAACCTTTCCTCATTTTCCACCAGGACAGTGTGTCTTTTAGAACTAACCCTACATTTATGCCAAAGGTGGTATCCAGTGTGGCTCTAAACCAAACTATTCACTTGCTAACCTTTTATCCAAAACCACAGAATAAAGGGGAGAGACTACTGCATTCTTTGGACATTCACAGGCAGTTACGCTTCTACTTGGACAAAACCAACGCTTTCAGAAAATCTGAGCAATTATTGGTAGTATATGCTGCAGGAGCACAGGGAAAAGCCATTTCAAAACAGACTATTTCAAAATGGATAGGACATCATATACGTTTCTGCTATACACACCATGGGAAACCTGTACCTAGCAGCATTAGATCTCACTCCACCAGGGCAACAGCCACTTCAACTGCCTACCTCAGAGGAGTACCTACCAAGGATATTTTGGAAGCAGCAACTTGGAGTTCTGTACATACCTTCACCAAGCATTACCATCTGCCTCTATACTCTAAATCCAGAGCTGGCTTCGCCACTGCAGTGCTGCAGGGCCTTATAGCCACCCCTAATGCCTTATAGAACCAGCCACCCTACCTCAGCTTTGGGATTCTACCCAAGTGTGATGACTGCAGCAGTGTAACACGATGAACATAGTACAGTTTTGTACATGTAGATGTTTGAATGTATACACTGCTGCAGTCCAGGTTACCCTCCCTCCTTCCCCTCTCACTTGCTGGTACGTACCTATGTCTTCTACCCTTTACTACCTATGGGGAGTATTTGCTGGTAGCTGTAAGTTGTTGTTTGCTTTTCTTATGTATGTTTTATTAGCAATTTGAATTGCCTACCTATTTGGGGGCACCTGATATCTGGGGCAAGAAAAACTGAAGAAAATGGCGTCGGCTGCATCTTATATACCCCCTGTCGCACTGATGTCAGGGAGGAGGCAACAGCAACCAACGCCGGACCAAGACTTTGGAACTCAGGCCGACTGGGGAACCGCCTGACGGCAGGATAACCCAAGTGCAGTGACTGCAGCAGTGTATACACTCGAACATCTACAGTTATGGTAGGTACAAAACTGTACTTTGTGGCCCCTCCTTTGTGGAGCGGAATCACCGTTGCTGTGGCCATTCTATGGGCACGTAGCCTGTGGAGAGGCTGAGGTTTTGAACCAGCCTGTTTAGGTGGGGGTTTACTTCGTTCTGTAGTTCATGCAAGATGCAGCCTGGGACACCATCTTGGCCCCATTGATGCTGTGTTTTTGGCTTTTGAAATTACTATTACTAGTGTGTTTGGTGTGTTAATTCGCCTTAAGGGCTGTGATTGTGCAGCACACTGATTTTGTGTTTTATGTGTTGTCTGGTTTGTGATGGGAGGTGCAGGTTGTTTGGGTTTCTGCTTTGGAAGTCTGATGCTTTTGCTGGTTTTTATTTAGAGCCTCCGAGTATGATTTGTGTATTTTTTGCCAGTGGTGGTTTAGTAGGTCTGTGTGTGGCTGGAAGTGTGGTGCAAGTGTTAACCTTCTCCTCTTGACTGTCTGTTCCAGTCTTTGGTGGAGAGAGCTTAGCCTTCAGTTTGGCTGTATAATTGCATCTCTCGCATATGTTAGTGTTTTGTGGTAGGAGAAGAGGGTTGTCTTTGTACATGAGGCAGTTGTAACATTGCCTCCGGATACCCAGATTCACCAGCTGGAGTGGAGAGTACACCTGAAATTGCCCTTTGGTCATGCCTGAATAGTAGGGTGAGCTGCTTAGTCGCATGGTTGGTGAGGGGTGAATAAAGAGCCTTTCCCTGCTGGGCAATCAAGTGTCAGGGTATATTAGTGCTTGCTATTAGGTATGAGCAAGTGCTAGACTGTAGGATGCTTTTTGAGTGCTTCGGTTGAGAGTTAGACTAGTTTCAAGGGAAAAACTGAAGAGGAGACTTAGTGGAGCAGGGAATAATTTAACCCTAACTAACTGGCGCTGCCCAGTGCACAAAACATCATCAACTCCCTTTTTCTACACAAGGTTGGGGTGTCGTGTTAACTGTTGCTGTCTCTCTAAATTCAATGCCACAGTCCTGCCCTCTTCGACACTCATGCCTAACTGTTGCAGATATTCTCTCATACAGTCCATCCACCTCTTTGCTGGACACCTTAATTTCCTCTTACCTTCTTCCTGTCTATCACAAATCTTCATCACCAGATTCTTTTCTGCAAATGTGCCTGAACCACTGTAATCTGTTCTCTTTGGCCTTCTCTGCAATTGGAGCTACTTTTTCTTTATGCTCTTTTTGTCCTCATTTCTTCATCTTATCCACAGTGCGCATCCTACCACCTGTCTCAGGTACTTCATCTCCATCACCTCTAACTTCATCTGTTGTGCCTTTACTGGCCAGGTTTCTGTACCATACAGTAGTACTGGTCACACCACTGTTTTGTACACCTTACTTTTCAGCTTCTCTGGCATTCTTGTGTCATACATTACACCTGACACTGTGTGCCAGTTGTCTGCAGCCCCTCAGATTCTAGCTTTGACCTCTTCATTCAGATTTCCCTTCCACTCAACCACACCTCCCAGGTAATTGAAGCTGTTAACCTTTTCTGTTATCGTCCTTTGTCTCAATTCTCAGCTTCTTCTGAAGTCCACTATTTGCTGCCATTACAACTGTCCTATCTGTACTTAGTTGCATTTACATGTACTTTCAATTTTGCATTCCACTTCCCTATCCTTTACTGAAGTTTTTGCTCTGAGTCTGCCTGCAATTCCACATCATCTGCATACAGCAACTTTGTTGATCTGTCCCCTCCAACCTGCTTGCTAATGTAGTCCACCGGTATTAACAGCAATGAACTCAGACCTGAACTGCAGTGCACACCCACTCCCACAGGAAATCCCCCTGTGAGACATTGGATCCCTGTACATATCCTGCACTAGTTCTACCAATGTTTCTGGGACTTTAAACCACCACAGGACTGCCCAAATCAGCTTTCTTGGGACCTTGTCTTATGGTTTTCTACAAGTCTAGGAATGCTAAGTTGGACGACTCCTTCATCTCTAGATTCTCAACTGCCTCTCTCACTGCAAACATTGAGTCAGTCGTGCTGCATCCTGATATAAATCTGAACTGCTCATCTGCCGTCTTACTTTCTACTGATGTGCATATCCATTTATCAATCATAGTCTCCAGACCTTTCATGCAGTGTGACAGGAGTTTAATACCTCTGTACTGCCCACAGTTGCAGATGTCCCCTTTCTTTTTATACACAAGCATGAGTATGTTTATTCTTTAGTCCTCTGTGATGCACCTTTCTCTCCACACTGCTGTGATTACTCTTATGAGCCATTTCTCCCCTATCTCACCAAGCATCTTATCATATTTGCTGTGACCTCATCTGAGCCTGCTGCTTTCCTGACTGGGGCAGTACAGTTTTTGTGAGGTTTTCGTTGTTCAGACATTGCTGGAAGTACTCCTTCCGTTTGCCTTTGATGGCCTGTGGACTGGTGAGCAGGTTGTTTCTGGCATCCTTTTTGAAAGGTGTCTGACTGTCTTCTTTATCTTTCTGTCTTTGCCTTGCAACCTGATGTAGTTTGTCTGTGCTACCTACTGAGTCACTTTCCAGAAGTTGGTAGAGTGCCTCTGATGCCCTGTTTATTGCTTCTTTGTTAGCCAACCAGTATTCCTTCTTAGCCTGAACATCTATTGTCATACATACATGCATATATTTCAGGCGCAGACAGTAATACCCTTCTAGTTTGCCAATATACCAGAAAAGTTGTTTCCATAATAAGTGTGTAGGTTGTTCTTAAAATTTCTAGACGAGTGCTTGCTTTAATGTAATTTGATAGTCTATTCCATACATCAGCTACTCTCTGAGAATCAATTAGTACACTTCTCATTCCTATAGAATTTTCTACATACTGTAGGTTGTCTACTTTTTGATAATGCCAAACATTTCTTGGGGTGGTAGTTTCTAAATGTTGTATATACCTGAATAAGGTCTCCTCTTAAATGTCTGTATGAGATTCTGTCCAAGTTCATATATTTTACTTTTTCATAATAACTTAAATTTTCACATCCATGAATGCCCTTTGCATATTTCTCCTGTACTCTTTCTAGTTTATTCATGTGTGTTTTCTTATGAGGTGTATATTGTTATTTCATACTCAAGTTTGAGTCTAGTGTAACTAACAGACTGTGATTATATATTTTGTAACTTCCTAGATTTTATATATTTTTGATACAACCTATAGTTCTATAACAATTATTAACCAATTGGTTGTTATGATTAGAAAAGCTCATAGCTGGAGCTAACCATATACCAAAGTCCTCAAATGAATCTACAGTTTCAGTCACTGTATGCTGTATTAAATGTTTACCTTACAGTTTAAGTCTCCCAAATCTCGTATGCATAGTTTTTGATGTATTTGTCAGCATGTTATTCTTCTGTGTCCAGTTGGTCAATTTATTCAAGTTCTTTTGCAGACATGCCCTGTCTGCAACACACATAATCAGTTTACTACTTTTCAAGTCATCTGCATACAGACTGTAGAACACTGCAGATGAAAGAAATAGATCTGAAAGATACAATCTAAACAGGTATGGGCCAAGGACAGAGCCCTGTGAGACACCATGACTGTAACCTTGAATTTCACTTGTTCATTTGCTGTGTATTACTTGCCATGTCCTGTTTGTAAACCATGTAGCTATCCATTTTATCAAGAGTACATCAGTACTTAACTGATCTAATTTATTGATCATTATTTTGTGCATGACCCTATCAATTGCTGAAGTTGAATCTATATAAAAATGACATCACAGCACAATTTTTCATTAATGGCTGTTATTATATTGTTATAGACGAACATCATGTTACAGGTGGTAATAGATCTATTTTCAACACATGCATACTGATATATGGTTTCAAGTCCCAACCTTTTCAGTTCTGACAGTTTGTACAATATAGCCTCCTGCATTATTTGCTACAACAAAGAAAATAAACATCAGGGTCTGTGTGACTCTGAGTTTGTCCTATTCAGTTTTCCCTTAAAGGCAGGTTTAACAAGTGCATGTCTGCAATCTTGAGGAATCTACCCATATTTATATGACCTAGTGAATAACAGATATAATGGTACTGTAAGTTCATGCAGAGGTATTCTCAGGTCGTTATTTCTAATTCTGTCTCCTCCCTGTGCTTTGCTTGGGTGCAGTTTGCATAGTCCTTTTTTAGTATAGCCTAATTTGATTTCACTGTCTGTGGTTACCTGGATGTTACTAGGACAGTTTATCACCCCCTTTGTGGAACCAAACTGCTTTACATAACATTTTGTAAATATATCTACAATCTGCTGTGTCTGAAAATAAATTTTAGAATCTATACACAGTTTATCAATTTTTATGTCTTTACTCACATCTTGTGTATCTATAAAATGTTTTCCTTTTATGCATTATGATTAATATTTTTATATAATTTTTCATCAACATTTTCTTGATTTTTGTCTCATACTATGTTTACTTTGCCTGTCCAGCTTGTTTATTTCAGTTTTCAAAGTCATAGTTTGACTTTTCTATTTCGTATATATATATATATATATATATATATATATATATATATATATATATATATATATATATATTTTTTTTTTGTCTCTTATCTTAGTCAAGTATCTTGTTCTTATGGAACTGTATCCTCTTGAGGTTGTGTGCCTAGGTCCTGATATTAAACATTTTGTTTTTGAATTTTTGCATTCAAACAATTTCTCTCTCAAATCTTGCTGCATTCTTTCTGCAGTTTTTCCACTTAACACATCACTCTGGTTAGTTTTACATAGTGACTGTTTTATTTTCATGTAATCTGTTATTAATAATCTGTGCATTGGTTTAGATTTCAGTTTGGCAGAATTGGCTAGCAACAATTTACCATTACAACCCCATGATTCCTGCACAGCAATAGTGATAAAATTTGACATGAAGTAACAGTAATTTCTTTAGCAAAACAGTTAATGTCTAGTATGTGTTCCATTCCCCGGTAAGCTTTTTTGCAGTCTAAAAATGTTGTTGTTCCTGAACATGCATTGTAAATAATTTCTGTACTAATGTTGTTGAATCAATATAATTCCAGTTTATTACTGGTAAATTTAAGTCCACAGCAACTGTTGTTGTTCCCTCTTGTGTTTCATGCAAGAAGTGTATGATGTATGAATTCCTCTAGGTCATCAGCACTTGAATATGGAGGTCTGTACACTCCAACAATTGTTATATGTTCCAGGGTTGTCTTTATTGTCACAGTTTCAAATGGAAAATTTGCTTACACAGCTGTACTGCATGCCTTGTGAGAGGGCATTGTATGTGTTTATGAACAGTGTGTTGAAATGCAGTCCTGAGAATCAATATGTCTTTCAGTTTTTCCTTGGTCAGATGTCAGAAATATGCAGAGAGAGTAGGTAATTTCTTGGAAGGCAAGCTATGTATGAAAGCAAAGTGCAGTTGAATGGTCACTAATGTGGCCAATGTATGTGCATGCTCAGAGAGGCACTCTTTGTGTCTGAGTGCATCAGATTGAAGTACAGTACTGTGGGCATTATTTATGAGATTTCTTCACAATCCGAGACTGTGTTCCCTCTCAGATGGGGCACATTCTGGAAAATTGCTAATGGTTTATTTTTGAAATATAGTGAGGCTGTAACCAATGGTTCGGCTTTCAGGTTTAACTTTATTATAATCTCTTAGGTTCCATAATGCTGTTGAATTTAGATTCAGATTACAACAAACATGTTTTTTTGCTGTTTTCCACAGGGGAAAATGTATATTCATAAAATTATAAGTAGATTTTATTTTTATAACACAAGAACTAAAATTAGTACTACATTGCCCTTGAGAGTGGTTCTTCCAGCATTGAAATGGTGTTACAAAGCAAAAGCATATCCACATATTTTGTTAGAGGCTGTAATTTCTCTACACGTCCCAAGGCATGACCTAAGTGAAAAAATGATTCCCGCAGTTGCGTGCGTGCGTTTGTGTGCGTGTGCATGTCTGTTGCTGCTGGTTGGTGCCCCATGCAGGATTAATTTCATTGCCTTGTGTTTGCCAAGTGCTAGGATAGGCTCTGGTTCCCAATAACTTTGATTAATTAAGAAGGTTTTTTCAGATAAAAGATCACTGAAGGAGAAACTGCACAGGAAAAGCAAACCAGTATTCCAAAGAAACTGCGCAGTCCAGGTGAAAAGGAAGGAATGTACTCTACTTGTGGAAAATACCAAGTAGTCAAACAAGGACCAGAAAAAGCAAAATAAACAAACTGCATTACTGCTGTGATAAAAATCCAACCAGAATGAAATTTGAAAACAACATTTAATGCAAGTTGTAGACAAAATAAGAAACAAAGTTAAGTGCTTTCATCCATCATCATTTCAAAAGGGACTTCATCAGAACTTTGTTTCTTATTTTGTGTATAATTTGTATTAAATGTTTGTTCTGACTGGATTTTTATCATGGCCTTACTGCAGTTTTGGTTTATTTTTTTTCTGGTCCTCTGTGCGACTACTTGGTATTTTCCACAAGGTTTTCAGATAACAGAAGTCCATTGGCGAGGAGTGCTTAACACAAAGTATCTAAAACCCAGTGGCTTGTGGGTGCCTAGCAGTCCCCAGACCCCCCCCCCCCCCACTGCAGCTTAGTTTGGTTACTTCCTGCTGCAAAGCACTCTGATATTCAATAAAATAACTTGGCTTCTGCCTGGTTAGAATTTGTCTTCACTTCATTATCAGTTTTGCCTAGTTTTTGCAGTTCGCCTCTCAGGAATCTCTTTAAATTACTTCCAACCTAAGAAACTAAGAGGAGGCATTTTTGGGGTGGTGCTTTCTAGTTATTTTTAGCGATGTGTTATATATGGCAGATTTGGCCATTGTAGGACTGACGTATGAGTGCTGTGAATTTCAAGATATATGTATAAATTCATTTTGACTGTAGAGTTGCAAAAACAGAAATATTTGCCCTGAAGCAAAGTAGTTCGCTATGTTTCACAACAATTTGTATCACCAATTTGTATTGTCTATGACTACTGTAACTCACTGCTTTACTGCTGCTGCCATTGTAAATCACATAACAGCTGAAATACTGTACAGAAAGCATGAGCATGTTTCTGAGTAACATAATTGTCCTTGAAAATGCAGTAGTCATGCTTTTCGCAACAGATGTACACTTAGTTGTGATTGTTTGTTCATCTCTGCCATACAGATTTGTGCTGCCTTTATTGATAATTTCACGTGGCTGCTTACAAGACTGTACTTGGGTTTTCTCCTGTATGGCCCTTTGACTGGAAAAGGTTGCATATCTCTGGTCTAGAATGGGTCTGGCGTCATTTATGTTTGGGATTTTTACACCCAATTTTACATCTGTCACTCATACCTTTGAAGTTCTTTGCTCAAGAATTCTGGACAAAGGTCCATCACCAAATTTTAAATGTTACTGCATTTCACGTAGTAAAATAGTAGCTTCTGCATCAATATGCATGTTCTGTTATAATAACAAATATGAAACTCAAAGGACTGATGACATTGACTGATCCTCAGTAATTTTTAGAAAATCAAAAATTTTACAGGAGACAAGGCAAAACTGTGAGGGAAAAATCAGAGATGTTCTGCAAAATCAGGGACAGTTGTAAAGTATGTATTCACTTCATTTATGAGTAACGTCTCAGTCTCTGAGCATTAAAAAATGATAGCACTGCCCTTTAAAACCCATACTGATAAGTAAGACAGAGGACCACATTTCTTATTTTTTCGAAGTAAACCTTTTATAGTCAGTGATACAGAATCTTTATACAAGCTTGTTTAGTCATTTAATAATATCTGTAGTCTTAAACAGTTCTCTTTTTATGCAATTAAATGTATGTCTAGGAGGAGCAAGACTAAATCTGATGACAAAAATCACAGTGCTAATATGTCTTAGCAGCTTAGAGATGTGTTTGTAAATGTATTTCAGTCCCCTGGAAAGAGAAGTGATGGATCCCGAGATGCAAAGTGGGTTCCAACAAGGAGCATATGTACTGAGGAAGACTGAGTCGTCCAGATGAAGTAGTCTTTAATAGAAATGTAGCAAAAGCTTCCATGCATGTCAATGTCTGTGGACACAGCAGACACATTTGCTGATCTCTTGATCAAAATAGCTACACCTAGCTTACTTTAGTTACCCGCTGCTACATTAAAGGTTAGCCATTTTTATACTGGGCATTTCCCACAGATTTTGCAGCATATGGATTTCTTTATATCGTTTGTACTGTTGGAGAAAATCTGTACTGGTTTATTTTGGTATGAAGTGCTTTTTTGGATAGTGTCATAGAGGAAACCCTTCTGGTACTTGAAAAGTTCAGCCAAATGGCAAGCTCAAAATTCTGTTTTTATGAACCATTCCATAGAAGTCTGCCAAATAGGGAACATATGAATCTAATGAAATAGTATGCTATGCTAAAACTAACAGAACTGTGGATGTTATGTAGTCCTAGCTCTCCTACATTCTTACCCGTGGGTTCAGAGACGACTTTCGGCTCCGACTCGGCCGATTATATACTAGCTCGAAATCTTTCATTGGCTGGGCTAAGCAGGTATCCCAAGGTGCACTGCTCCATATCCCCAGATCTCGTTTGCCGCATGTGTAGCTCGGACGTGGTCTCGCTTGGCTGTGGCTAAGTACCCTCTTTTTTGCTATGTCTCTTAGAGAAATTTGATATTTCATACCCAAAAGCTATTTTGATAGCTATTACTTGTTGCTGTTGCTGTGTTTGAGTGTGGTAGTTGTGTTTTTTTTGGTATCACTAACTGTTCCAGTGGGCTAGGCCCATTTTAGTTAGAGGACCTAGTCCTCCCCACTGTCATTAGATAAGCTATTAGTGTGATTGCGTTTTGTCCCCTTAGAAGAACCGTTTCAGTTAGAAGTTTTTAGATTGTGTCGAGTAGAGTTTTTCTGGTGTATCTACTTTGTGTGTTGTTCCCGCCCTTTTTGTGATTTGTCTAGGTGGTTTCGCTTAGCGCTAGTTATAAGATGTCTAAGGATCAGAAGGAGCATAAGCCTTCTGGCTTTAAAAAATGTTCCAAGTGTGGATATAAGATCTCCATCACGGATGGACACTCTGTGTGTGTTTACTGCCTTAGAGCCATCCATTTACAGGAGTCATGTAGCTTTTGCCACGCGTTCAGTCCTAGGGTGCTCCAGGAGAGAAAAAATAAATTAATACTGAAGGGACTTCTAAAACCGCTGTTTGAGGAAGCTATAGACTCGGCTTCCAGTTCTCAGTCAAAATCCAAAGCTTCCAAGGCTAAGAAAAGGTCTCCGGCTCCATCTGTCTCTTCGGACCCTCCGGAGAAGATTACTGTAGTGGACTCTACTTCCTCGGCTCCACTGTCCTCGGGGTCGCAGGAGGTATCAGTGTTAACTGAATCGGCGTCTGCTCCTATCATTCTTGAACCCATTCGGAGCCGGTCGCCCAGTGTAAGGCATGGTTCACCTGACAAGAGATCCCAATCTCCATCGCTCTCCTCCAAATCCTCCAGGCTTTCTGATTTGGATGTTGATAGGGTGTGGTGCAGAGGATCCTGCAGTCACCTGTGTTGGCTAAATTGTTCTCGGCTCTGACCCACTCGGCTCCGGAGCCAGTTCCTATGACCGTTTCGATGATTCCTCCTCCGAGCACATCCTTGTCATCGGAGCTGGTATGCTCCGCTCCAAGTGATGTTCCTACGTCAGCTCCGATACCCCCTCAGGGTCTATCGGTGCCGACCTCTGCTCCAACCATGTCGGTTCTGTCCACAGGGTTTGGGACTCAGGTCTCTTCGGTCGGGCCTGAGGGGGACACTTCGGGACATATGTCAGTTCTGAGTCTCCCACTCGGCGCATCGGCTCATGGGACCCCGGTCCCGGTCCTGGCCTCGGAGGCCGGCCGGTCCTCGGACTCGGGGGGACCGACCTTCGAGGCCATGCGGAGCGTGCTGGCCGGGTCGTCAGCTACATCACCCAGGTTGGTCATCCCGTCCCCCACCACCCCGGCGAGAGCCTCTGATACTCGCCTATCCGTGGACAGTAGAGCACCAGACCCTAAGGATACCCCCACGAGCGGTCCCCAACTTTCTGAGGGTCTCCCAGAGTTCATGCCTGAGGAGCCTCCTAGAAAGAAATTGTGCAAGAGGAAGCACATAGATTCCCTGGATGAGTCTCTCACCTCAGATACTGACCTCGAGGAATCGGAAGGGTCCCCCAAGTCATCCTTTGATGATGTTTCCTTCTCCGATATCCTGGAGATACTGAAACAAAGTGGTGACTGGCCTTCCAAAGCTCCTTCCGAGGAGGAATCAGTATTCCTTAAGGCTTTTGGTGCTCAACCCTCCGTCTCCTGGGTGTCTCCACCCTTCGACGAACTTCTTGACCTCATTTGTCGAAGAGTGTGGGAAAACTCTGATTCTGTGGAGCCCGTGCCCAGGCATCCCAGCAAAGAGTTTCTGTCTAAAGGAGTCCCTGTAGATGCCATGGTGGTGGCAGCAGCCACCCAGAAGGAAGTAGCAGAGTCTTCTTCATCCGTCCATCCTCCTAACAAGAAGTCTAGGACCATGGATCGGTACGGGAAGCGTACCCTATCTTCAGCAACCTTCACTCTACGGTCGCTGAATTATCTGTCTCACTTCACTCGGCTCTAGAGAGATCTCCTCAAAGAGTTGGGAGATACTCTTGCGGGTAACATACCTGAGTCGGTGGCTCAGACGGTTAATGCCCAGGTCTCTACCCTCAACTCCATTGCTAACTCCTTCATGCGGCTCATTTCGTATGCAGCTGAGGGAGCGAGTCGGGCAGCAAGCTCAGGGGTCGCCCTTAGAAGGCAAGCCTGGCTGCGCCTGTGTCACTTTGCGGAGGCCTTCAAGTCTTCCTTCACTGACGCCCCCTTTGATGGTTCCTCCTTGCTTGGGACCAAAGTGAAAGACACCCTCACCAGGTGCGAGCAAGAGGGAAAGACCCTGTCTACCGTAGGGGTCCGTTTTTCCCTTCCTTCTAGCTTTATCCCAAGGCCCAGCGGGGGTGGGGGGGAGAGATGTGGTTCAAGAAATCACAGAGTTTTTTTCCTGCCGCACAAGGTGAACCCCCCCTCGAGAGGCAGGGGAGAGGGGGGTTATTCAGGGAGACGTCACCCCAGAGGCAGAGGGGGCCCCCGCAATTCAGATCATCGCGATTCCTTTCTTGGCTCTCCATACTCTCGTTCCTGAGGGTGTGCCCGACTGCGCTTATCCGGAGCCAGTCGGGGGTCAAATTTCCTTATATCTGGAAGCCTAGGAGAGCATTACCCAGGACCAATGGGTACTACGGATAATTTCCGGAGGTTACCTCATCCCATTCTCTTCAGAACCCCCGATAATCAGAAAAATTCCAGACATTCCACCCAGTCAAAGGGATCAAGCAGACTCAGAGGTCTCACTGCTGCTAGAAAAAGGAGCCACCCAGCATGTCCCCTCAGACCAAATCGGATTAGGGACTTACTCAAGATTCTTTTTGGTGCCAAAAAGAACAGGGGACCTGAGACCCATACTAGATCTCAGTCAACTAAACAGTTATGTACGCAAGTCCAAGTTCCGTATGGTCACACTACAATCGATTCTCCCAATGTTGGGAGAGGAGGTATGGATGTGCTCTATCGACCTTAAGGATGCTTACTACCATGTGAAGATGGACAGAGCATCCAGGAGTCACCTACACTTCTGGCTGGGAGCCAGTCATTTCCAGTTTCGAGTCCTGCCCTTTGGTCTCACCACAGCCCCCAGGGTGTTCACCAAGTGTATGGTGGTGGTTACGGCTCACTTGAGACATCAGGGATTCCAGGTGTTTCCGTATCTGGACGACTGGCTCCTTACCGCCCCCACCAGGCATCAACTAGTTCAAACCAGGGACGCTACCGTCAATCTATGTCACCGGTTGGGTATAACGATGAATTGGGAAAAATCTGCCTTATTGCCCGTACAGTGTGTCACCTTTATAGGAGCAGAATTTGACACCATTCAAATGCAAGCATTTTTACCGCAGGAAAGGATCAGAGCATTGCAACAACGGATACACATGCTGATGCCCCTGAGACAAGCGAAGGCAAGAGTGGTTCTCCAACTCATGGAGTCCATGGCAGCAACAATCATGTTGGTCCCTCTTGCGAGATTACACATGAGAATTCTCCAATGGCTCCTCTTTGTTCAATGGTCCTTCCAAAAACTGCCACTGTCTCATCGCATTTTACTCACGGACAGATGCAAGCAGGACCTCGGTTGGTGGCTGTGCACCAACAATTTAGACAGGGGAAAGCCCTTCGTCCCACCCATTCCCGTTGCCACGGTGACCACGGACACCTCCCAGATGGGGTGGGGGGGGGCATTATCTTGGCAGGACTGTCCAAGGCACGTGGCAAGAACACGAGATACATCTGCATATAAACGTCCTAGAGGTGAGAGCAGTGCTTCTTGCGTTGCAGGCACTTCAGAATGTTCTTCCCCTATGGACGATTGCGATACACTCAGACAACATGTCAGTAGTGTGGTATCTAAACAAACAAGGGGGAACAAGGTCCTACCCTCTGTGCAGGGAGGCCATGTGAGTGTGGCATTGGGCAATAACTTCCCAACGGTTTCTGGTGGCAACGCACATTCCGGGGAAGTCCAATGTGATTGCGGACAGACTAAACAGAGCTATCCTGATGCCTTACGAGTGGTCCCTCAATCGCCTGGTTGCAGAGCGAATCTTCAGCAGATGGGATCAGCCTTGCTGCGACCTTTTTGCCAGTCCCCTCAATGCGAAATGCAGCAACTACTTCATGCTGATCCCCCCACAGGGGGAGTCACCCAGGGACGCTCTGGTTCACGATTGGCCCCCTGGTCTGCTTTATGCTTTCCCTCCGTTTCCCTTGCTGTCAAAGGTGATTCAGAAAGCGCAATCCTTGGGAAGCAGAATGATTCTGATTGCTCCACTATGGCCTCGCCAAGTTTGGTTCCCCTTCCTTCAGCAATTCACTGTGGACACTCATTGGACTCTGGACCCCCAACCAGATTTACTGACACACATGTCGGGACAGTTCTACCCCTCCCTGATGACCCTCCGGTTGACAGCCTGGCTACTCCAATTCCATCGTTAGTCAGACTTCATAATTTTTCACCGGAAGTGGCCCATATCTTAGCATCCTCTCATAAACCATCCACTAGGAAGATTTATTCCAGTAAATGGAAAAGGTTTTCTATCTGGGCACATACCAGAGGCATTGATCCTTACACAGCCCCGATATATTCAGTTCTAGAGTTTTTGTCTATTCTCTTCCATCAGGGTTCTGCATCAGCCACCATGAAAGTTCAGCTGGCAGCGATCTCTAATTTCCACGTAGCAAATGAGCCTAGTCTCATGGCGCGTAGACTATGCAAGGCTTTCCTAAAAGGTACTCTATTGCTCCGTCCACCAGTGTCCGAGCCTATCATGCCCTGGGATCTCAATTTTGTTTTACAAGCCCTTACCTTACCACCCTTTGAGCCTGCAGCTACCTGCGAATTGAAATTCCTGACCTGGAAAACAGCCTTCTTAACAGCAATCACTTCAGCAAGGCGAGTTTCAGAAATTCAAGCCCTTTCCATCAAACCGCCATATTTAATCTTCCATAAAGACAGGGTCTCTCTCAGACCAAACCCCTCGTTCCTTCCTAAAGTGGCTTCCGTGTCTAACCTAAATCAGTCCATTGAGCTGCCGGTTTTCTTTCCCCACTTTTCCAACAAGGCAGAATTTAGATTTCACCAGTTGGATGTACATAGACAATTACGCTTCTATCTACACCGAACAAAAGATATCCGAATGTCGGATCAACTTTTTGTTTCCTTTTCAGAAAACCGAATGGGTTCCCCGGTATCCAAAGTCACACTGTCTAGATGGATATCTAACTGTATCTCTTTCATCTATCAAGCGGGAGGAAAGGATCTGCCATTTCCAGTCAAGGCTCATTCTACTCGGGCTGTTTCCACATCCACAGCCTATCAAACCAGATTGTCAATGGATGATACATGTGCTGCAGGTACTTGGGCATCTCCTTACACATTTGTTTCTCATTACAAATTGGACGTGGTCTCCAGGTGCAGGTCTTCCTTTGGCTCCACAGTTCTCAGGAGTATTTTCCTATGAGCCACCCAGGATGTAGGTGCTAGGGTCGCTGTCCCACGGGTAAGAATGTAGGCGAGATAGGACTACATAACATCAAGAAGTTATGTACTTACCATAACGTTCGATGTATGTAGTCCATCTCGCCTCACATTCTTACTTACCCTCCCACCTTCCCCCTGCCTAGAGGATTTGGAGGTTAGATTGTCATATGCACAGTCCCCTGGTTTAGCTTATTCCTTACCTGGATGTGATGTATGTGATGTGTGCATGGAGTACAAATGAGTTGCAGCAAACTAGATCTGGGGATATTGAGCAGTGCACCTTGGGATACCTGCTTAGCCCAGCCAATGAAAGACTTCGAGCTAGTATATAATTGGCCGAATCGGAGCCGATAGTCGGCTCCAAACCCACGGGTAAGAATGTGAGGCGAGATGGGCTACCTACATCGAATGTTATGGTGAGTGCATAACTTCTTGTTTGTTACGTAAGATTTGTGTATTGCACAGTAGAAGAGAATACTGTCGAGAATAATGAAGGTGGTGGTTGTTTGATTTTCATGTTGTTGTCACTGCAGGAGTGTAAACAGCTGAAAAAGATGTACTGTGCCCCATTTGATGAAAAGGTGCTGGAAAAGACGCAACAGCAGCACATTCTGTACCAGCAAGAGCAGCAGCTACAGCAACAGATGCAGGTACTGTCTTACTCTTCCTTGCACAGGGAGAACAAAATAAACTTATATTCAAAATGCTGTCATACACAGAGGAGCAAAACTGTATATGGTTCTAGGAAGAACAAGTTTTGTAATTTTGAAAATGTGAGTCTGTGAAACATTTTCACTAGTGAATAATTCTATAATACATGCATCTGCTTATATGGAAGCTTGATGTTTGCAAAGTAGGTATTGAGAGAAAATGAGAAGGCATAACTGCTTGCCTTTCCTGGGTAGGTGGTGGGTATGCATGCACAGGGATATATTCCTTGTTAGATTCCTTGGAAACAACACAGTGTTGATTGTATCATCAGAGGTAGGCCTTTAAAGGGTATGTCATTGTCAGAACTTGGTGACTTCCCACACATTAGTCAGTTGCAAACCCCCCTTGGACATTTGCAGCCATGCATATGGGGAAAACGTTGGGCTGCAAGATAAAACCTCAGTTCCCCCAAGTCAGTGATAATTGCCAACACTCACTAAGGGAATAAATAGGTCATAAACGTCTTTGTCTGAGGTTAATAAACAGTTAAGCAGGGTAGCCAGGAGAGAGGTTTGATGATTAGAGGAGACGTGAGGGGAAAGAAAAAGAACAGCAGAATTTATATTTGTCTAACGCATACCCATTTGGCACTTAGAAAATTGGCCTGCTGAAATTGAGCCCTTTTTGTAGCACATAAAGAAATGTATAGTAGCCAGACTGCATAATAGTAAATGTGCCATCCGTACTTAAATGTAACGCAGTGTGCAAGGCAGTCTGGCATTTCACGTAATATGTAAAGAAAGATGTGGTACTTTGTAGAGTAAGATGGCGTAGTTAAAAAAAAAAAAATATGCAATAAGGCACATTTCAGAAAGAAACTGGAGAAGAAGCTTTGACTTTCACAAATCCCTTATTGTAATAGTATGCATAAAGCATACCTGTGACCTGTTCAGATTTTTGATGGTCAGTCACCCATGCTATGCACATTAACGTACCATTACACTCAACTGTCAACAGTACGTTAATTGTACTATTAATGCAGGGGGGGGTTGTGCCTCAAACACACCCTACACATTAAATATACCAACTCCAAGATCGCACTACAGTGAGGAAATGGGCCAATTCTCTGTTCCTCACTGAACTTTGACCTCCCTACACAATGTCAAACCGAAAATATCGACCTACACTACCCGTTCGCTGTAGTGTAGTCAGTTGTTCTTGGTTCAGCGTTATGCTGACTTGGAAACTGCAAGTCGACCACATGCCGGTCTACTGATGCAGACGTTCATCGTGCATACAGCTGCAGTCATAACAGATGGGTTCACACATTAGTCAGTTGCAAACCCCCCCTTGGACATTTGCAGCCATGCATATGGGGAAAACGTTGGGCTGTAAGATGAAAACCTCAGTTCCCCCAAGTGAGTGATAATTGCCAACACTCACTAAGGGAATAAATAGGTCATAAACGTCTTTGTCTGAGGTTAATAAACAGTTAAGCAGGGTAGCCAGGAGAGAGGTTTGATGGTTAGAGGAGACGTGAGGGGAAAGAAAAAGAACAGCAGAATTTATATTTGTCGAACGCATACCCATTTGGCACTTAGAAAATTGGCCTGCTGAAATTGAGCCCTTTTTGTAGCACATAAAGAAATGTATAGTAGCCAGACTGCATAATAGTAAATGTGCCATCCGTACTTAAATGTAACGCAGTGTGCAAGGCAGTCTGGCATTTCACATAATATGTAAAGAAAGATGTGGTATTTTGTAGAGTAAGATGGCGTAGTTAAAAAAAAAAAAAAAATATGCAATAAGGCACATTTCAGAAAGAAACTGGAGATGAAGCTTTGACTTTCACAAATCCCTTATTGTAATAGTATGCATAAAGCATACCTGTGACCTGTTCAGATTTTTGATGGTCAGTCACCAATGCTATGCACATTAACGTACCATTACACTCAACTGTCAACAGTATGTTAATTGTACTATTAATGCAGGGGGGGGGGGGTTGTGCCTCACACACACCCTACACATTAAATATACCAACTCCAAGATCGCACTACAGTGAGGAAATGGGCCAATTCTCTGTTCCTCACTGAACTTTGACCTCCCTACACAATGTCAAACTGAAAATATCGACCTACACTACCCGTTCGCTGTAGTGTAGTCAGTTGTTCTTGGTTCAGCGTTATGCTGACTTGGAAATTGCAAGTCGACCACATGCCGGTCTACTGATGCAGTTTCCAAGTCTTGATTGTAAACCATATGTATATGTATATATATATATATATATATATATATATATATATATATATATATATGGGTCTACCTGAAAACACCGAAAGTGCACAACGCTGATGACGAGAACACTGACACCGGAAGATTGACAACGGAGAAGACCGACAGTTGAGAATCCCGACGCTGAGAATACTGACAAGTTAAGGTAAGTGTGCGATAGGGACAGACGTTAGGGTCAGGGTGTGGGTAAGGTAAGTGTGTGATAGTGACGAACATTAGGGTAGGGTGCGGGTCAGGTAAGTGTGCGATAGTGAATGACTTTAGGTTTAGGGGCAGGTTAAATGAGTTAAGGTTAGGGTGCGGGTTAGGCAAGTGTACAATAGTGACAGACTTGAGGGTTAGGAGCGGATTAAGTGAGTTAGGGTTAGGGTGCGGGTAAGGTAAGTGTGCAATAGTGACAGAGTTAAGGTTAGGGGCGGATTAAGTGAGTTAGGGTTAGGGTGCGGGTAAGGTAAGTGTGCGATAGTGACAGACCTTAGGGTTAGGGTTTGGGTTAAGGTTAGTGCATAGATAGGTGTGTATGTAAGGTTTAGTGTAGGTTTGTAAGGTTTTTGGTGTGCTTGTGTTGTGTGTGTGTTTTTCGGGAAAGGTATTTGTTTTGTTGATTGCCGGGATTTTGGCTTGTTGGGCATGTGAAGTTTCGTGTTTTTGAACTTTCTTTTTTTGTCGTTTTTTTCGTGTCGGTTATTTCGTTGTCAGTGTTATCAGGTAGATTATATATATATATATATATATATATATATATATATATATATATATATATATATATATATACACACACACACACACACACGTGTGTATAGACACACACACATATGTATGTGTCTATATATATATATATATATATATATATATATATATATATATATATATATATGTATATATATATGTATATAATGGGTTTGTAGGTGTTCATTGTTTCTTTGCACTTTTATTATATCAAACATTTTGTTAGGAAAATTGTTTTGCCAGACTGCCAGTTCATTGCAGTATGCCATAATTTGTTTTACAAGATTTTGACCTCCCCACTGTTTTACTACCTTGGAGTTGATATATATAATTATCAAGGAGTGTGGGGGTAGCAGGGGGACTTGCCCCTGCATAAAATGTCTCTCGCTCTCTCTTTTTTGTTCAATTGAGTTTTGATGATTTGTGGTTGATTTATGGTTGATTTAGTGAGTCAGCAGTGGAGTGAAAAATAATCATGCGCATGTGTGTAGATATATATATATTTTGTCCCCCCAAGGGCAGTGTGTCTCATGACCAATCTTGCATTGCCAGTACCCTCCATCGGGCAACACCTCCTTTTTCCAGGCAGACCATACCAGTCAGTCCTTGAGTAAATTTGTGTGTCATCTTGCTTATCTTTAAAAGAAGATAGTGAGGTGAGTCGCATTGTTTAACATGCAGAGAAATTTTATTCCTGAGGTTTGGGAGGTACTGGGTTATAGACCTGTCCCTTCAATTTGTTTTATTTATCTTGTTTCTGAAAATATATTTAGTTATTTGGCTCTAGTAACAGTGTAGATATTAGACCTGCAGAGAAACAGGTAGGAGGTCCAAGATAGTTGGGTCTCTAATGGTGCAGTAAGCATGACAGAAATCTCCCCTCAAAAGTTTGGAAGACACTGAATAAAGCGATAGAGCTTCCAGTCTGTCTTGGTTGCTCAAGGACTTTAGATTTGTAATAGTTTTGGTTAGTAACCTTTGAGGTCTTTATAACTCTTTATATGATTGTTCATTTAATTGCTTAATCATTTGATATGTTTAGTTAGATACATGCCAAAGGGGGCATTGTATTCAATAACTTGGCTGATTAATGCTGAATGTAAGAGAGTGACTACCTCTTTAGTACTTGATGATGATCCTGTGGCAATTAGTTGGGCTAAGTAAAAGTCCTTCCTGACAACTGTTGTTACTTGATGACCAAAAGAGAAAGAGCTATCAACTCTAGTACCCAAGTCCTTGACTACAGTTTCTTTTTGTAAAGGTATATTGTATGTACGGTATGATGAGAGGGAGGATTGTCTACCAAAAGTAATTACAGCCTGTTTTTGTACACCAGGAGTTCACTTGGGTAAGTTAACTCTGGAGGGTTTGGGTGTCTTAGGGTGACTTAACCCCTAGTTTTCATTCATTTGCATACTTTGTTAGCTGGATGTCTTGGCTCTCTGCTCAGAGATCTGAAAAGTAATTACCAAAAAAGAGAGGTCCCAGCACTGAGACGTTTGGGGCACCACTGGTCACTTTGATACTTTCTGATGAGTTAGTTGCAACTCACACTATGTTGGTTGTGATTGTCAACCAGTTTCCTATCCATAGGGGCCAGTTTTTAAAGCATTTTAGCTTTTGCATGATGACAGCATGTAGAATGGTAAAAGTTTCAGCCAAGTCAAGATGTGCTGTATGCACTGCATGGCCAGCATCTACAGGCTCTGCAGTCCTTTTGAAGAAGCTTACCAGGTTAACTAGGGAGGAATCCTCCTTCACAAAACCAGACTGTTGGAGCCAAGTCTAACAAGATTCTTGATACTATAGTTTATGAAGTCAGTTGTAATATATTCCATGGCTTTGCAGATGAGGCTTGTAAGGGTGATAAGTTTGTAATTATCTGGGTCAGTTTTTAAGGTTCATCCTTATTGAGGGGCATCACCGCTGTTGTGCACCACTCATCATGGAGAGAACCAGTAGCTAAACATAAGATCTGAGGTTATGTGTTATGTCCATTCCTGAATAAGTCATCAGGCCCAACTTCAGCTACTTTAAACCTTGGATTCAAAGCTCAGCCTCTTCCCTTTACCCGTAATACCCTCCTGCCCCCAAGGTTATCTCATTTGCCTGTCCTTTACTTCAGAAGCTGGTATGCATTGCTCAGGTATGGTTGTTGATCAGTGAGATTTTTCTCAGCAATTTTGATAACATTTTAGGATTTCTTTCTCTCGGTTTATATGAAATATTCACCTTTATATCCCATTGCTTAAAAAAAAAAAACATCTCTAGCATAGTATTAATTTCTTCACACCTTAGGCGTCCTATCAGCTGGTTGCTTAGGTACTTACTTGCTTCTATAGTGTTTTGTATTAGAAATAGTCCTTTGCCTTAGTGTGTTAGTTGATTAGAGTTTTTCTTTCTATACATTACAAGTATGTTAGGGTTGTGAATATTGTTGGTGTTTTAGTACTGGCGGTGTTTGCTTTTTCCAGGATGGCTGATAAGCCATTAGGTTTCAAAAAATATGTGGCCTTTCACCACAAGATTTCAAATTCACATTCATATGTGATGTGTCTGTGTTGGAGCTGTCCACTTGGATAAGCAGTGCTCCATCTGCACTGTTTTTGGTACTAGGGTACGTCACTGAATGCAGAAAAAAACTTATGAAGGGGCTTCTCCCTGCCTCTGAGGGATATAATCTCTAGCTCAGTATTCTGTTTCTGGAGCTTCCGCCTCTGTCAGGAAGTCCTCTGACAGGCATAAAGGGAGAAAAGTGGCAATAGACAGAGGAAAAAAACAAAGGATTCAAGAAAGTGTTCCCTAGACCACCTTTCCTTGTCTGCGGTTTCCTTGACTCCAGGCTCCGGGCACCGGAACTTCCCAAGTCCTCTGATCCAACCCCTTTCTCTGAGCCATTAGTTGTCACATCTTATATTCTTCTGCTACTAGAGTCTAGGTTCTTCCTGGAACCCATTTCCCCAAGGTTACGCTCTCCTTTCCTGTAAGAGAGGTTGTTTCATAGCTCCTTCAGCCCCCCCCCCCTTCACAATATCTTCACTACGGTCAGTGCCATCTACGAAGCCTCTCCAAAATGGACATGAATTGGATGATGAGCAAGTTCCTCAGGACCCAAATTCAGTTGCGTGTCCTCATGGCTCTGGGCCACTGCTGGACCAGTGAGCTTACTTCTTCCCCTCACCCCATTGTTGCTCCTACCCCAGTCTATCCTTTGTGCTCGAGGACTATGGATCTGAGTACTAGCTAAGGTTTTTCCATTTCAGATTCAAAGTCTTGATTGTCTAACACTCCGACACCTTCTCTGATCTGACCAACAATGTGTGGCTAGGATCTGGAAAGATATAAGGGTCAAACCATCTGTGCTGGATCCGGGGGATGGGTTGAATTCTGAATTTTCCAGAGCCATCTCTTCTACTTGGAGCCTTGATGCAGACAGCTCTGCTCTGGCATCAGCTCCAGAGCCTAGTTGAGCTGAATTCCAGAATTTGCCTGGAGTGGCTGCTTTGGCTCTGTCTAGGATGGTTTTAGGGTCCCCCTTGGCTTTGGCATTCAAGGACATTGAGAGCGCAATCTGTATGTTGGATGAGTGGACTTCTTTTTCTGACTCTGCTCTCTCTCCCTCCATCCCTCATAGAATCTCCTTGGGTCCTGATCCTACTCATGCCCATTGGGACAGCTGACCCCATCAAGCCTCGAGACTCTCAGTATTCAGGACTGCCACACCTTTTTCTGAGTCCTCACCAGAACATCCTACCTTAGAGGCTCCTAGGGAGTTTACATTTAAGAGAAGGCATGTTAACTCCCTTCAGGACTCATTGACTGAAGACCATGACTTGGATGAAGGGGTAGGGTCCCCCAGATCCCCCCCCCTGTCATTAAGGACATCTCGTTTGGTGAGATCCTTTAACTTTTGTGATAGAAAGGTGGATGATCCTACAAAGTCCTTTCCCAAGAGGAGACCATGTTTCTTGAGCCTTCCTGTCTGGCCCAGCTACTTCTCGGTTGATCCCTACAGCTGATGAGATAGTTGACCTTATTTCAAAGTGGGCATTGAAAGAGACAGATGTGGCTGAACCAATTCCCCGCAAGCCAGATACGTTTTTAGTGTCACCCAAAGACTGTCTGCATTGGTGCAAGTGTCTTGCCGTTGATTCCATAGTAGTATCGACTGCCACTACAAAGGAGCTTGCCGAAGAAAGCTGTTCTGTCCTTCCTCCTAACAGATAGTCCAGGGCATTGGACAAATGCAGGTATACACTTTGGCAACCTTTACACTGAGGGTGCAGAGCATATGTGACAAGATTCCAGAGGGATTTGACAGAGAAACTCTCCAAATGTCCTTTACAGATAATTGGTGAGGTAAAGGATTCGGATAATTCAGACCTTTGAATGAAGTCTAAGAGATGACATTAACACTAAATTTGTCAACAAATATATTGGTAATGTCAGGTGGGTAAGAATAGGAGGCCCCATTATGAATAATTTCTGAGCGGTGTAACATGTTTGTAGTTTTCTAACATATTTTAAGAAGGATTTATAGGTATCTTTCTCTTCAGAGGCCAACCTAAGCTCATGAGCTCCTTCAGTGGATCTGATATTTTCTTTATTATGCTTTTGATGTTATTCTTTAGTGTATGGGTTTTACGTTTACAAATACTTTTTATCACCTTCTTTCTTTTTTTGTTAATGGTGGTGGACCATTGTGGTGGTTTGTTTTTGAATTTCCCCTTGATATATGGTTCTGGAAGGGGTACACACACACACACACACACACACACACACACAGATATAGATTGATAGATAAATATATACAGAGGCGCATGTTATACTACTGCAGCATTTGGAGTGTGTTCCCACTGGAAGGGAGTTCATGCATTCAGGATATGGTGATTGTTATTCTTTATTGTTGTATATTGTTATTTGCACAAACTATTGTACATGCTGCTATTGTCGTGTTTTAAAGTGTACGCCTTTACTGCTGTCCTTTTATTATTACTGTTTTACTCTTTGATATTGTTTGTCCTGCTTTATAGTTTCTGCTGATTTTTTTCCCCTCACTTTTTGGATTCTACTGCAAGTTTTCCCGGATATTTAAAATAGATCCTACAATGTCAACTACTGTAATCACAGCAACAAACAGTTGTCCCCCACATCAGACATTTAACAGAGTGTCATCTGTTGTAGATTTGCTTTTTCTTTACCTCTGTCAACCTTTGCTTTTTATGCATATGTATTTTTTGTGTCTGTTTTTAGTTACTGCATTGAAAAGTTTTCACCTCACCAGTTGCTATTAACAGGCAATTTTCCCTATTAACTTTGATACACTTGTTTAACTCGTCCATTCATATCAGCAGCTGTATTTATTTTCCTTTCCAAGGTATGAAGTGTGGTGTGTTGAGTCCTTCCACTGGCCATTGTATTTGAGATGCAGTATACCACCTACCATTATTCCAAGTGACAACTTACATTTATGTTTACTTTCTGATTCCCTACATACAACTTGTTTTATTTGGATACTCTGTATCCTTCACAGTGATATTGCACATGGATATAGTCTATTATTTATCCTAATTGTTACAGTGACATGATATAAATCCAGCATAACCCTACATTGACTGCAGATAACTGTAATTATTCCTCATAATAGCATGTACTAGACTTAGGCCGTGCCACAACCTAACAGTATACTTAAAAGTTTCTCTTTTAAAACACTACCTTGCACTTCTGATTTTTAAGTTTTATTTAAAACAGTTGCTGCTTACCTTGAAATTTGAAATTAATGTTTTACCTTCTTGCAGTGCTGCTGTGCTTCTGAATTATTACTGCTGTGTACATGTGTGCACTGATAGATTCCTTCAAGCTATGATTGGTGGCCTGCGTTTGTTCCTCTCCCACCCTATCCCTAGACCCCTGAGGTCATTATTTTATAGAATTTCTGTTCCCCACCCACTAATTACAAATCCATGCTAGTTTTCAGTATATTAAATCACATTTTGCTTTGTCTTCTAGGAAGTGCAACTCTCAGTCCTAATGTTTGTTGTAATACCAAGGTGTTAATGGTTTCAAAAGAAAAATATATTTGAAATATATTCAGGCTCATCCTACTAAGCATTATTAGTATAACTGTAGTCATCCTCTTATTTGCTGTCAGCTGTCATAAATCATGCTGTTTCATCTTCAGCATTGATCCCATGTACTTTAATAATATAAGCAGCCTAAATAAACACAACAGTATAATTACACATTCTCATCTACTGTGATACTTCCAAACCTTTGCAAATATCCTTACTATGTAACAAAGTTCTTATTAAAAAGAAATTCTACCATGTTATGTAGTCCAATCTCTCCTACATTCTTACCCATGGGTTCGGAGCCGAATATCAGCTCCGACTCGGCCAGACTTTTCTAGCTCGAAGTCTTCTATTGGCTGGGCTAAGCAGGTATCCCACGCTGCATTGCTCCATATCCCCAGATCTCGTTTGCCGCTCATGTAGCTTGGACATGGTCTCGCTCTAGGCTGTGGCTAAGTACCCTTTTTTCTTGTTATTCTGAAAAAAAATACTTATAAACAAAAAGCTATTTTCATAGCTATTGTCTTTTGGTGTTGTATTGGTTTTCGGTAGTGTGTTTGTGGTATCCCGCTAACTGTTCTTTCGGGCTAGGCCCATTTCAGTTAGAGGACCTAGTCCTCTTGTCCTGTGTTGTTCACGCTAAATCCGTTTTAGTTTAGAGGTTTTAGTGTCGAGTTCCCTTCGGTATTCGTGTTCAATAAACCATTTTATTTAGAGGTTTTTGGCCTTTTTTGTCTCAGTGGATTGTGTGAGGGCTGTGCTGTATACAAAACTTGTTCCCGCATTTTGTGGTGCTTGTGTGTCTGTGTTCTTTCTTGTCAGACAATGTCTTGTGCTGTGTTGGTTTTTTGTGGTACTTGTTGAAAGATGTCGAAGGATTCCAAGGAGCACAAACCTTCGAGTTTTAAAAAGTGCTCTAAGTGTGGTTACAAGATGTCCATCACCGATGGACATTCTGTTTGTGTTTATTGCCTGGGAACCATCCATCTGCAGGAGTCCTGCAGCTTCTGCCATGCTTTTAGTCCCAGAGTGCTCCAAGAAAGAAAGAATAAGCTGATTTTAAAGGGACTCTTGAAACCCTCGTTCGAAGAGGCCATGGATTCTTCTCCTAGTTCTAAATCTAAGTCCTCTAAGTCAAAAATGAGATCTCCGGCTCCTTCACTTTCCTCGGAGCCTCCGGAGAAAGTCGCAAAACTTGCTTTGACCACCTCGGCTCCACTGTCCTCGGGGACACAGGAAGTGTCGGTGTTGATGGAACCGGCGCCAGCTCCAATTATATTGGAACCTCTTCGGAGCCGATCGCCCAGTCTTAAACCAGTTTCACCTGAGAGGAGATCTCGATCTCCCTCCCTGTCTTCTAAATCCTCCAGGACTCTTTCAGATGTGGATGTTGATAGGGTGGTGCAGAGGCTCCTCCAGTCACCGGTTTTGGCAAAATTGTTTTCGGCTCTGTCCCAGTCGGCTCCGGTGCCCGTCCCGACACCTTCGATCATTCATCCTCCGATCACATCTCTGTCATCGGAGCCAGAGTGTTCCGCTCCGTGTGATGTTCCTAGGTCGGTTCCAATGGCCCCACCAGGCCTATCAGTACCGACATCGGCTCCGTCCGCGGGGTTCAGGACTCGGGATTCTTCGGTCGGGCCCGAGGGGGACATCTCGGGACATATTTTGGTTCCGAGTCTCCCGCTCGGTGCCCCGGCTCGAGGAACCCCGACTCCTGTCATGGTCTCGGAGGCTGGCTGGTCCTCAGACTCGGGGGGGGGGGGCTGCCTTTGAGGCCATGCTGACTGCGCTGGCCAGATCGTCAGCTGCATCATGCAGGTCCATCATTCTGTCCCCCACCACTCCGGTGAGAGCCTCTGATCACCACCTATCCATAGACAGCGGAGCACCAAGGCCTAGGGATACCCCCACGAGTGGTCCCCAAGTTTCTGAGGGCCCTTCAGAGTTCGTGCATGAGGAGCCCCCTAGAAAGAAAACATGCAAGAGGAAGCACATAGACTCCCAGGATTAGTCTCTCACCTTGGATACTGACCTCGAGGAATCGGAGGGGTCCCCCAAGTCATCCTCTGATGATGTTTCCTTCTCTGACATCCTGGAGATATTGAAAGAAAGAGGTGACTGGCCATCCAAAGCCCCCTCCGAGGAGGAGTCGGTCTTCCTTAAGGCCTTTGGTGCTCAGCCCTCCACCTCCTGGGTGTCCCCACCCTTCAACGAGCTCCTTGACTTAATTTGTCGGAGATGCTTTACTCATTTATAATAAGTGAAACATGTTTAAAACAAAACACAATAGATGATGAAATTCTACCCCCAGACTGTAATGTAATCAGATTTGAATTGACTTCAGAAAGAGTTGGAAGGATTGCCATGTTATATTAAAATAAACTAGAGCTAACAAATCATGCTCAGATCCTACCTTATTTTGATAATACAAAAGTGCTGTAAGTAACACTTAAAATGTATTTATTTTTATTTTGAATAACTGGTTTGCTCTGTTGGACCAAGGCCAGTTTTCAAAGGGGACCTGGGAGAGAGAAAAACAAAGAGAATGTAGATGTGAAAAAAGTATACTTAACCTTGACAACTGAAGGGGGCGTAGTATAATGTTTAATGTGTTATCCTCTTAGTCACCAGTTACAGGGTTTAGTTTTCACCTTTGGAAGGGAATTTGGATAGGCTTAAAATGGCCCACAAGGGCAGCTAGCCTAGTATTTACTTATGAACCTTTGAACCTATAAGTATCCCTTACAAGAGTAAAACTTTGCAAATTCTCCTAGTCTGCATACCACTTAATCTTCCTAAGCCCCTGTAAAGCAACCACTCACAATATAGTGATATAGACCTTTAAGACTTTGTTTGCCCAATTAGTAAACGAGACAGGTTCCATTGACAAAGCCACTGGTAAACAAAGTATCCTTGACTAGATATTAACAAACAAATCTATCCTTGTCTCAGCTTCTGGGTGTCTACCTGACATATTTTTTCTCAAAATTCTGTCTGTGCAGTCTGGCGTGAAAACAGACTCCAATAATCAGTGACCTGTTATAGGGCTGAAAACAGAAACAATTTTCTGTAGGTAAATTTTTTAACCTATTAGCCTGGTGCAGCTGAGCTCTTATAAAATGTCTACCATTAGATAAAGCTGTCACTCTCTCTCTGTTACCTTTGTTAATATTCTTAATTCAGTTACGCCACTATTTAGAAAAATGGACACAAGCACCAGCTCCTTGTCTAAATCTGCACACACAGAGTGCTATGAACCTAAAGACTGGTTGACATGGGCAAAAATTGGTCTGACCAACAAAATTAGGAAAAGTATAAAAACTTAATACAAAATAATAATATAACAGAAATAACTCATGGATATTTTGGAACTTGGTCAATAATGTTTTTAAAACTTGGAAAGAAAATACAACCAAATCTGTTTCAGAATTAATCTGACTATACCAGAACTTGTACATTAACTGTACATTCCATCAGTACCCATTCATTCTTAAATAAAATGACAAGATGAAGGACGTATAGTAGACCCATAATTCTTAAACTGTGGTCATTTTAACTTCAGAGCAGTGGCCACTGATGTTTTAATAAAAATGTCGCAGAAACTAAAGCCTATGTCCGTAGCACCTGATAGTCTCCCTTCTGAATATCTATAGCTGTCTGTCGATGTTTTTAAATGCACCAGTATCAGTCCTCATAAATAGATCAGTTACAGAAAACTGTTTTACACTTCTGTGGAGACCATTATACATAACTCCACTATGTTAAGTGATGGTTTACAACTGACCTATCAAACTATATTGCTATTCTTGCAACCTTGTCCATTCTTGAAATGCGTCTACACCAATAGATTTTAATCTGTCCTTGTCCATGTGGTTTCAGGCTCTATTTTATATATCCGAACACTTAAATGTTCGAATCACTAAAGATCGAACTTTAGTGATCAAACATTTAAATGTTCGAATATATTAAAAATTAATATTTAAAAGAAAAAAAGTAAAACTGAAGGGTTTAAGCAGGGGGGCTAGCCCCCCTGCACCCCCCGCTACTTAACTATACCAACTCCGTGATCGCACTTCAGTGTGCTACAGTACGGAAATGGAAAATTTCCCATTTCCTACACTGTAGCGCGGTCTTGGAGTTGGTATATTTAAGTAGCGGGGGGTGTGGGGTTCGCCGCCCCCCATGTGGAGTGTGCAGGGGGGCTTGCCACCCTGCTTACACCCTTTAGTTTTCCATTTTTTTGTTTATTTTTTTTTTTAAATTTTTTAATATATTCGTACATTTAAATGTTCTATCACTAAAGTTCGATCTTTAGGGATTCGAACATTTAAGCGTTCGAATATATAAAATTGACCCTGGTTTCATACCAGGTCATAGTATTGAGACTGCACTTCTCAGTTTTTGAATGTAATATATGAAAAATAAAAGTCAGTGTCAATATTTTTATATATTTTTTTTGAAGTATTTGACACCATATCACACTATTTATTTATCGAAAGACTTGCTGATCATGGGAAGAGTTGCAGCACAAGTTACTTGGCCAAGGAGTTCCCGTTCAGTGTTTGCAGTCTGTAAAATGGCAGCATACCCCTTTCTCTTCTGTGTCTAGAACAATTGCTGTACCTAAAGGTTTCGTATTGGGTCCACTTCTTTTGTAAAGTGTTCATTATTAGTATGCCAGCGATTTTATCTAATACTAACCTAGCTCATTAAACCAATTGCTCATCTTTGATGATAATATTGAACAATCTAGAATAGTTGCAGATAAAATGCCTGACCTCTCTCAAGTCTCTCTAAGCATGGCCTAAAAATTCCCAGATAATTCTAAAGTTAACAAAAAAGAAAGTGCACCTGATACAGTCCAGGAAAAGAATAGTACAGTTGCAATCACTTCACTCAGTAAAACTTTGAACATGTCTCAGACATTTAAAATTTAGTAAACATAAGCAAACAGCATAGTAAAACTGTGATACTCTGTATGCTGTACAATGTAAAATGCTGCTTAACAGAAACTTCATTTTCAACAGCCATATGTATATTTTTAATAACCCTCCTGTATGCCACATTTAGTTCAACTAATGTACAAAAAATCATCTACACAAACTAGTGCAGTGCTACAGCTAAGTCTCCCAAAAAAGGAGGAAAAAACACTCATACAGCACTGTGATGCTCTGCAAAAAAATAAAATGGTGTGAATTTGCATAATACTGTAAAGACAAGTGTTTATAACAAAACAGCTATTTTTTAAGCATACTTTTTTAATTTTACAAAGGTAGAGATGTTTTTTTTCAGAAAATACAAAAATAGTTTATTCTAGCCAAGTATTTATTCCTGGGTGTGTTTGTTATATAAAAAATTGCATTAACTGAATGATACAAGCTAAGCAGTTTATACTAACATTTTATCTTAATGACACACCAGTCCACTTTGATTTAACAAATGAAAATATGTAGCTGTTCGCATCCACTTTACATGAACAGTTACTTCTCATCAAATTTCAATGCACATATCCTACCCAACCTTTGTCTGTAAATGGGCTACATCTCTTTTTATCTGTAACATTTATGTGAAGACACTTTCATCAGTTTTACCTTGAAAATCTGCAACAGCACTTTTTTGTGCCAGCATGAAAATGTAAAATATTAATGCAGCTGTGTCAGTGGAAAAGAACTGAAAACAATTGAATCCATACAGTATTGGTACCGTTTTATACCATTAGAACATACTCCTTATTTAATTTGAGCAAATAATCCTCACCATATTTTATGCATCTTGCAATATTAGGCAGATACATCAGTAATGTACTAAAATACAGTTTCCATACCACTTTCTCCCTTTGACACTATTTTACTGTTACATTTATGAAATTAGTACCTTGATGAGATATATAATTACCTAGATAGAATTTTTAAACATCATTTATTCAGTCCAGTTTTAGACTGTGGCATAGGTACACATTAATTGAAAACAAACCATAGTAAGATTTTTCATGCGGTATACAAGTATACTTTGTTTTTAACAGTTGTCATTCACTTCAACATTGCATAAATTGCTCAGTTCCTCCCTTCCTTTAAACCTCACTCGTCGTCCTGATATTATTCTGCATGTATTATTCCCACAAACTCCATTTATTTGTAATTTGCTCCTTCCTTCCCCTTACTAAACATCCCACCTCCAGTTCCTTTATCGCCTTCACTATATTCAGTACTTCAGTTATACTTGGTTTACAATTATGATTTCCATTTTCCAGTAAATGCTTTTTTGGCAGCCAATAGAATTGAACTTAGTAAGGCCTTATATGTCTAAACAATTCAGATCCTATGTCCCAGCTCAAACAAATCATTTCCTTGTTTACGGGGATTTGCTTCATCTACATTTCTGAAAAAGTACTTTGTAGGGAATTTTTTAAATCTGCCAACTTGTTACATTTCCATAAAACATTTACCCACTTAACCCTCGCTTTCCCATCAGTCTTCCAGCATTTGCTGTATTCCTGAGGAAAATGTTTTTGAAGTTTGCTTTACGTATGTGAACACTTCCAAGTGAAAATCCTAAACCTTCTGGACTTTGTTGCATTCTTGGGAGCCATAGAGATGACCTCCCATTGTTCCTTTGTAAACTGCCTTATAGTTATGCAATATTTTATATACCTTACTAATTTTACTTTTTTTTAACAGCAGCTTCTGTTCTAGCCTCAATTAAAAACTGTACCAGAGCTGGCCTTTCTCCAATAAAATGGTATCCTGACCCTTCTTTCTCATTCCTTGTACTGTAGGCTAGCAAACCATGGTGGTGATGGCAGTTTCTAACCTGCAGTCCAAACTTCTGTTTTGCCTTATCCCACTCTTACCTTCCATATCTAGTTATTTGCTTCAATACCTTAACACCTTTGTTGGTTGAAGGCATCCCCATATTGCTTATTTTCTATATGCCTGCTTGCATTAATCAGGATTGGTAAAATCCCTTGTCTCTGTTTCTGTGTTGGCTCAGTGCTTAAAATACTTTCTTCATCTGTATAAATATAATGTATATGGTGGTAGTTATACTCACTGAGGACCTGCATCCAAAATCTTACTCAGTCCTTATTTCTCAGACTCCCTGTCTGGTTCATCCCTTTCCACGTTATAACCTTTTGCATGAGTTATGAATATGAGCATTAACTGCTTAGCTGTATATAATATCCCATCAGGTCAGATAATCCTAAGTTACCTTTTTCTAAGAGGAGAATCAACTTGTCCCATTTAACTCTTACTTTCTTCCCTTCCCAAGTAAATTTCTTCAACTCTTTGTCATCCACACCTTTTCCTCTCGTTCGTAAAAATATGCTTGCCCTGTATATAATACTTAAGGAACTAAGAACATTTTCACAGCTTGCACCAAGAGCTTCAGTTTCTAAATTGTTGTATTTTGTTTAGTCTCTTCTCACATTTCCTTAGCTGCCATGACAGAATTATTTTTAATACATACCCTTAAATATTTAATTTAACTTTACCCCCATAAATATGGGTACTGCTAAACTAATTTGTGTTGGTACAATCACTTACTGGTATAGCTTTTGTTTTATATTCATTTATTTTACATCTCAAAAAGACTTGAGACTGTTGCAAAGTGATCTACAACATCAAAATGTCCATTTCTATATCTGTCAATTGCAAAATAGTAGCATCTGCAAATAGCTTACTTTACTTCATTACCTTGTCATTTATATCCTTGAATTTGTAAGTTCCATATTTTCTTTGTTAGTGGTTCTAAATATAGTTTTATTTGGTGATTTACTGGGTAGGTGGACTGTCCAAGGACCTTTTTCAACCATGACCTGACCCAAGAAGGCAGTAACAAATTAAAAGGGAGCAAGCCACATAATTACAATTATACAGAAAAAGCACACATTGCAGACAAAAAAAATGCATAATGAGATTATGTACTCTAGAGTGAGGCTAATAACTGAGATTTGGAACTATGCAGGGAATGGTTAGAGGTTTTAATATACAGTTTGTTGAGGAAAGGTGGACAGTAACTTATATTAAAAGTTTGTAGGTGGTTGTATCAAAGAGAGGAATAGCTGTATCTCTCACTGGTAGCCGTTTTCCTTTGCTGGCGATTGAGTGAACCACAGAATTTGATTGTTGACGTGTTGAAGGCGAGTGGAGTTGGCAGTAGGACATTAATGTCTGTAGCTTGTTGGGTTTTGACAGTGAAAATATGAAATATTTTGTAGGAAAGTCTTAGTTGGGCTAACACTTTATGAATATGGATCTTCACATGTTTATTGAATGTGAATCGCTGGTCAAGTACGAGGACTAGATGTCATTATGTGACATGAGGGAGTGGGGATCTTGCTAGGTAGGACATAGTTATGCATTACTGCTTTAGCTTTTGATGTGTGCCAAAAAGTATTAGAAAGGTTTTCTTGGTATTGACATATTTTTGTGAAGCCATTTCCAGATAGTTATAAAGTCAGTCTAAATATCTTTTTGCAAGGAAGAAGCACTCTTGTTCTCTTTAAGGAGAACAATGCCATTAGTGTAGATAGTGTGAGGGGGATAGCACAGGTAATTTAGAAAGAGTGAAAAGAAAAGTGGGCATAGAGCTGTGGGGGAGTGCCTTTGTGAGAAAAACTGAGATATAGGTGGTGGTAGGTCTGATGAATGTGAAGGTACAATTGATAAGGTAGTTTTTAAACCATTGGAATGTGTTTTGAGAAGTCAGAGTCATTCAACTTGTGAAGCAGAAGGAAGCAATCAGCAGTACTAAGCACTTTAGTAAGGTCAAGAAAATGGCCATTTTACATTACCACATATTGAAGTAGATGTGGTCAAGTCAGGAAATAATTTCTGTAATGGTACTGTAACTGGGTTGGAAATTGTGTTATAAAGCAGAGAGGAAAGCGGACAACCCTGTCTGGTTTCTCATTCGATTACAACTTGTTGGAGAGGAATCCTCCCACCTTTATTTCTTGCCTTCAACCTTTCATGTATCCCCCTAATAAACCTTATTATTCTGTCAGGGGCTGCAAATGCCTTCCATTGGTCTTCTCATAAAATCCCAGTTGACTCTTTAGATTGCTTTCTGTACAGCATGGACCACCAATAATGGTGGCATTTTCATACATTCTGCTTTCCTTTGAATCATCATTGTTCTGTTAATAATGTCAGATGTTTGCCTCCCCTCTGCAAAACTACAATGATCCATATCTGTCAATTTTGGCAACACATTTGCCATTCTCCAACTAGTATAGATGTAAACAATTTATAGTCATGGTTTGAAATTTAAATGGGTCTGTATTAAGTTGGATCTGATGGGTCTTTACCCTGTTTGGGTAATATAGCCACCAGTGCTTTCATCCAAGATTGTGGTACCCCCCCCCCTTTTTTAAATATTGCTAAGCAAAGTCTTCCAGATCTTTATCGCTCTTTCCCCTTTCTGCTTTCAAACGAATACCATCTGTCCCTGAAGACATCCCTACTGATTGATTATACTTCGCTGTTTTTTATCTCATCTCTTCCTTTCTCTAATCTCATTGCTTCCAGCCTTTGCTCTTAATTGTTGAGCCTCATCTTCCTCTGACTTTGACTTCTCATCAAACCCTTTTTCCCATTTTGTACATGGGTCAGGATGTCATGTCTACTGCTGCTATCTCTCTCTATTCAGTGCCGCTGTGCTGCCATTGTCACCAGTCTTCTGTCACACAATCCATCCACCTCTTTCTTGAACAGCCTCATTTCCTCTTGCCTTCTCTGTCTGTCTGTCCCAAATCATCTTCACCAGATTGTCTTCTGATTTTCTGCAGTTGGAGCTATTTTGGCTTATGCTCTTATGTCCTCATTTCTTCGTCTGACCCACAGTGTGCACCCTACCATCCATCACAGGCACTTCCATCTCCATGACCTCTAGCTTCCTCAATTGTTCTGCCTTTACTGCCTAGGTTTCTATACCATACAGTAGTACTGGTTGCACCACTGTTTTGTACACCTTACTTTTCATCTTCTCTGCATTCCTCTGTCATATACTATACCTGACACTCTGTGCCAGTTGGCTGCAGCTCTTCTAATTCTAGCTTTGACCTCCTCATTCAGACTTCCCTTCTCAACCACCCCTCCCAGATGCTTTAAGCTATTAACGTATTGCACTGTTTTCCCTTCTATTTTAACTCTCAGCTTCTTCTGAAGTCCACCATTTGCTGCCATTACAACTGTCTTATCTGTACTCAGTTTAATCTCATGTGCCTTCAGTTTTGCATTCCACTTTCTTATCCTTTGCTGAAGTTCTTGCTCAGAGTCTGCCTGCAGTGCCACATCGTCTTCATACAGCAAATTTGTTGACCCCCCACACACACACACACACACACCTGTTTGCTAACGTACTCCATCACCAGTCTGAACAGCAGTGGACTCCGAACTAAACCCTGGTGCACACCGACTCCCACTGGGGACCCCTGAGTGAGACCCAACACTGTTCGTACTTGAGTCTTTGAACCACTGCAGGACTCCCAAATCAGCTTTCTTGGGACCTTGTCATATGTTTTCTCCAAGTCTGTGAATGCCCAGTTGGACTCTTTCCTCATCTCTTGCTTCTTCTCCACTATCTGTCTCATTGCAAACAATGGGTCAGTTGTGCTGCATCCTGATTTGTATCATCTCTCACCTTACTTTCTACTACTCTGCATATTCATTTATCAACCACCCTCTCGAGAACTTTCATGCAATGCGACATAATTGTCTTCCATAAATATTTCCATCTGTGCCTTTTTTTGTTTTTCACATTCCTATGCTTTGTACATTTTTTCATTAATTTTCCAAACTATCTCTAATACTACTGTAGGATTTCCCTAAGTTTGGAGACGGTCCTTTCTACTTTGTTTCCTGAGTCTTTGAGCTAAAAGTTTTTGTGCTGTGGAGTTGCTATAAAATAGTTGCTTAATGAGTAACTTTTCTAAACTTACACATATTATCCATATCCTTTCGTTATGTCCCCTATAGCATTTTTGCAATTTTCTTTTCTGTTCTTTGATATTCCCCCAATTCTGCACCATTTTTTTTAATTATTTTTGGTCAATTCCTCTAAATAATTCATACTACTTTTTCCTGATCTCTCTTTCTTTCCTATAATTTTTTAAACTCCATATTCATTTTCTTCTGCATAGTAGCTATCACTTATGATGAAATTTCTAAATTCCGTAATAACTTTTGAATCACTTCCACTACCCATTCCTTAAATTCCTCTCTTTATAACAGATATATAAAAATCACCATTGTCTCAATTTTACTTTATCCTGCATCTGTCTTGGTTTCTATTGGTGCAGGATCTAAAATACTTACTGGATGTATGTCAAAGCTTTAAATTAAATCCACATGCTCCTGAAAAAGATCATTTTAACCAGCCTAGCCCAGTTATTGGACCTCAGGGAATAATATGTAAATTCTGTCTACATTCCTGCAACTGAATTCACATCTTCCATACCAAATATTCTCATATTTCTTCAAATATCTTTCTTCTTTTCTTATATTTTTCCTTTTAGGTCCCCTGATAACATCGCTATTGCAAGTCAGGTTCTAACCCCCACCCATAAATAATAATCCCTGCTGCTAGCTTATTTTTCCCAAAATTCTCTTAACCCTAATAATAAGAGATTTAAATGAGATATGAATACATGTTATCGTAATCTTTCTCTCCTGTCAGTAACCCCTTACTACCACAAAATCTGCTGTTATTCTTTTTTCACCTTTTCGGAGCTACTCTAGCAGTCGGTATTATTGTTCCCATTTTTCTTTGTCCCTGATATTTTAGTGCATGCCCACCCTGAAATCCTTTCTTTTTCAACTATACATGATCCAATGTTCTTTATCTGCCTCAACAAGTGGGTATATCAAATCTGTATGGATCTGAGACCAGCAGCTAAACTTCAGTTCCAAGGGTTAAGCTCCTCCCTTCTATAATCAACCTCCTCCCCTAATGCTCTCAGATCTCATTTGCCGAGCAAGGCAACAGACTCCTTCATCAAGGCCAGCTCCTAGGGTCAGATAAGTATTTTTGGACGATTTTCTGATTAGGGTGAGAAGTTTATGGCATGTGGCTACAAAATCCTCCCGCAGGATCCACGCAAGTAATGTGTTTGTCTAGGCTTGGTCTATTTAGATGAATCCTGTGAAATTTGTTCTTCCTTTGGGCCTTGTGTACTCAGACAGCATTCTAAGTTAGTGTTGAAGGTTTTCTCTCTACCCAAGGAGGAGATTCAGCCACTTCTGTTTCAGGGTCTCCAGCATCAAGGAAATTCTCTGGCAAGCTTGGGAAGGATAGACCTGTAGAGAAAGATAGGGACAGGGATCCCTCTATAAGACTGATCCAAGCAATCTAGAAAACAGTCTCTGGATCCTTCTCTTGTTCTAGGTCCCACTCTGAAGGTCTCTCAACCCTCAGATTTTGGTTTCCCCTTCCTTGACTCTGGGGTTGGATCATGTTTGAATCCTGTCTCTCTCTGCTCAAAGTCTGCCAGATCCAATCTTTTCACTGGAGCCATCCCCTCCCAGGATCTGGTCCCCAACTCTTCCTCCAGATAGACATGGGTACTGATCCTCTAGACTCAACTCTGTGGCTTCTTCATTTATGCCTGTGCGGTCTTATAGGAGCTATCAGAGGCATATCTGGATAGGATGATGATAACCTTTCTGAAGACCCAGACACAGTTGTGGGTTTTCCTGCTCCAGATGTAGTTGTAGGTTATTCCTTCTCCTCTCACTGTTGTGGTGCTTGCCCAGTTACTTTCATTTTTATTTCTTCTTCTTCTTCTCCAAGCCACTTGTCTAATCCATTGAGTTTGAAGCCAAGCATTTCCCATGTGTTCATGTTCCCTGTGCTGGAGCCAATGACCTGGGTATTGTTGACTCAGCATTTTCCTTGACCCATTTGACTCCAACCACTTCTGATGTGGATAGGTCCCAGAGCTGGGAAGTATGTGTTGGGGCTCTGAGATCGGGGATGATTCCAAGGTTCTCTTGGGTGAGGGGTTATCAGGTTCTTTGGACCCAAGGAGGTCCTGCTCATGACCTATTTCGGTGTTTGAGTGAACAGTTTGGTTGACTTGGTATCCCAGAGAGTTTAGAAGGAGTTGGATGTGGTAAAACCAATACTTTGTAAGCTGGATACAATTTTAGTCTCATGGAAGGAAGGGGCTCATTGGAGTAAGGGGCCTGCAGTGGATGCCATTGTGGTGATGGTGTTGGAAGCTACTAAAAAGGAACTCTCCACAGAATGCCTGTGTCCACCCAAACAGAGAGTCTAAGATGTTCTTCATTCCACATTGCTGCAGTCCTAACTATTGGGGTAGTCCGCTGTCCAGTCGGCCCGAATACCAAAGTATATGGCTGGGGTCAGGCGTCAGGGTACTAATGCGCATGACCGGCGTCATATCCTCAGTCTTTTTTGCCGCATGGTCCGATGCAGAAGCAATTTTGCGAGTGCAGGTTGGCGTTCTGAAAGTTTCTGAAGCCAGAGTTTCAGACCGAATCAAAGTTGGCTAAGTACCGCTGGGGAATATTTTGGTTTTCTTGCCTCAGTATTTAACGGATGTCAGAAAAAGTGAATAACTGTATTTCTTGTGGGAAACAGATACCTCATAGGGATTACCATACTTTGTGTATACCTTGTTTAGGGCCTGAGCACGGCGTTGTTGGATGCCGCTCTTGTGCTAGATTTAACAAACGCACTATTAAGAGAAGGTTAGACTGTGCCAGGTTAGTGTTTGGGAAGCGTTGTAATTATAAAATGCCGCCGGATGCTCCTAAAAGCGCAAGGACAAAACAGCAAAGCCTAGAGTGGAAGAACCGACAGTCCCAGGCGTCGGTTCTTTAGAAACTCAGTGGAGCGGAGTTTTGCCAGGTGTTTCTTTGGAGTCTCAGGGAGACTTTACTGTTACAGGATGTTTCCTCTCAGGAAGTAGGCCAGGCTGAGGGGCTTCTCAGGTGGCTGTTCTTCCCTCTCTTCCTAAGGTGGTCAGAGCCTCCCTTCTGTTTCCAAGGCTTCTTTGAGGGGCAGGCGAGTTTTGCTTCAGTGGGGTTTCTCCTAGTACTTCAGGGTCTTTGCCTAAGAAACATATGCTTAAAATGGCAGAGGATTTGATTACTATGATAAGGGTTCTATGCCCCCTGCTGATAAGAGGCCTAGGGTGGAGTCTGAGTTTGAGAGTTTTGGGCAATGCTCGAGGGCTTCTGAGGCTTCGGCTGAAGACTTGCAGGAGTACCCTCCTTATTCTGATTCTGATGTGGATGATTCTACTCCTTCAGCTTCCCCTCCTGAGGATTTTTCATTTTCAGAGACTCTGCATTCCATGAGGGAGCATTTTAAATGGGAAGGTCAAGATTTCTCTGATTCCAGGAAAAGGCTTAGGGAATTCTTGTTTTACCCCAGCACAGGCCTTTAGCTATACCTCCTGTTTTGAATGTAGTGGAAGATGTTTTTGCAGAGGCTTCCCTGAATTCTTTGCCTCCTGCCCGGTTAAACCGGATAGGTATTATAGGGTGCCTGAAGCTCATAAGTATCTTTTAAGAGTCCTAGGGCAGACCCGAAACTGTCTCTCAGGGGCCTAAAGGTGTGAAGGCCTCAGTTGTTAAAAATCCTGTCCCTCCTGATAAAGAGGCAAGGGCTTTGGATAGATGGGGAAAGAAAGTGTATACTTCTTCCACTTTAGCCATGAGGGCGTTGAATTGTCAGTTTCACATGTTAAAATATCAGAATTATCTTCTTTCACAGTTGAAATCTAAGGTGGATGCTCTGGCGGAAGGTATTGAGTGTAAAGAGTTGCAGGATTTAGTTCATGTGTCTGAACAAGTGGGTAAACATTCCCTGCAATGTGGTTTTGATGCTGTGCAGGCCTCCTCCAGGGTGGCTGCCACTGGTTCTGTTCTCGCCTGGTTGAGAGATCAGAACTTAGCTGAGCATGTTAAGACAAGGATTTTGGATGCTCCTTTACAGTCTGATGTGTTGTTTGGTTCGCCTGTGGAAGCAGTTTTAAAGAAGATGGAGGACAAGGCTAAGTCTATGCAAACTGTTAAGGATTTTTTGCAGGTGCAGCCTCCGAAGTTTAGTAGAAATTGGCCTGCTAAGGGATGGACTTATCCTGCTTATGATTCCCAGTCTAGGGGTAGGTCTAGACGTGGTAGGGGCAGAGCTCAAGGTGCTTTTAGGCCTAGGGCAGGGAGTTCACCTGCTCAGACTTCTGGTGAGGGCAGGGGTCAGTCCTTGCAGACCCAATGACCTGCCTTTTCAGCTGCCAGTACCTCGCCTGGCGGCACCTCTAGGAGGAAGACTGTCTCTTTTCAAGGAAAATTGGGATTTCATTACCCAAGACAAATGGGTTCTGGATATCATTCACCACGGTTACAGGTTTTATTTCCATACCTTGCCTCCTTTCAAAGGCATGCCAGACATTCCTCCTCTACAAAGACAAGAGGCTCACAAGCAAATTTCTCAGTTACTCCAAATAGGGGCCATTCAGCCGGTTCCTGTGCCAGAAAGGGGCCTAGGATTTTATTCTCGCCTGTTCCTAGTACCGAAGGGGAACACGTGGAGACCAATTCTGGATTTATCTATCCTCAACACTTATCTGGACATTCCCAAGTTCAAAATGTTGACGTTACAACAGCTTTTACCTCTGCTGGGCAAGGATCACTGGATGGTAACTTTAGATCTCAAGGAAGCTTACCTTCATGTGCCTATAAGACTGAGTTGCAGAAAGTATCTGCCGAGCTGGAAATTCTCATTATCAGTTCTCTGCATTGCCCTTTGGCTTATCTATGCGCCCAGAGTATTCACAAAGGTTCTGGCTCCAGTGATAGCTTACTTCAGGCTAAAAGGAATTCAAATCTATCCTTACTTGGACGATTGCCTGATTCTGGCTCAAGAAAAGGAAGACCTTCTACAGCATTTGGAATATGTCATAGCAGTGCTAAGATGCCTAGGGTATTCTGTGAGCGAAATAAAGTCCAGTCTAGTACCCTCTCAAGACATGTGCTTTCTGGGTGTGAGACTGAATACAGCAGCCCAGATGGCCTTTTAACCCCGGACAAACAAAAGAATCTTTCCAGTTACTTCCATCAACTATCTCTTCAGTCCGGGCTGACTGCAAGGACAGTCCTTCAAGCCTTAGGGTTCATGGCATCTTGTATTCTGGTGCTTCCCAATGCCAAACTGCATATGAGGAAGCTACAATGGTATCTCAAAATGTATGGACACAGCACTGCCAGGATTTGGACACTGTCATTCAAATAATACCTTGCATTCAAAAGGAATTTTTGTGGTGGGCTCAGGAATGTCACCTAAACAAGGGACTCTCTGTGACCCGGCCAGAGGCGAGTCAAATTCTAACGACAGATGCCTCAGAAATTGCTTGGGAGCTCATCTAAATGGAAAGTGGATACAAGACAAGTGGCCTGCCAGACTACAGCATCTACATATCAACATGAAGGAGATGTTAGCAGTCCAGTTTGCATTAATGGCTTTCAAGGAGTTACTTCTTCCAGGGCAGGTGTTGATTCTAACAGACAACACAACTGTCATGTGGTACATCAACAAACAAGGGGAACACATTCTTACCCATTGTGCAGGCAAGCAATGATTTTATGGGAGACTGCGCTAAGCTTGCAACTAACTCTTCAGGCAAGGTTTCTGCGGAGCACAGAACTCCTTAGCAGATGTGTTAAGCAGACAAATCATGGATCCAGTGGAAACTGGATCTTCATGTATTTCAAAAGTTGACAGTGTCCTGGGAACTCCAGACATAGATCTGTTCGCTTCTCCACTAAACCACCAGCTGCCAAAGTTTTGCACAAAGAGGTTTCATCACACAGCTTGGAAAGTGGATGCTCTTTCTTTCAGTTGGAAAAATCTTCATGTATACGTTTCCACCTCTGCCTCTTCTTCCAAAGGTGCTTCTAAAGGTCAGACAAGACAAGCCAAGGATGATTTTAATAGCTCCAGATTGGCCTCGGCAGCACTGGTACCCATTACTGAGGAGACGCCTCCATGGCCTTACCCTTGATTCCACATCTGTTGTCTCAGAAGGAAGGTCGTCTGCTCAATGTCAAGCTTCACTCTCTTCATCTAACAGCCTGGCATATTCTGTTTTGAAAGACAGCAGGTCTCAACTTCCTCAACAAGTTTTAAATGTGATTATGGAAGCCAGAAGACCTAGTACAAGGAAAGTGGAAAAATGGAAGAGATTTTTATTTTGGACTGCAGCAAAGAATTTGGAGATTTCAGAGCCTAATTTGAGTGTGGCTCTTCAATATCTTACTGAGTTATTGGACAAAGGTTTGTCTTTCTCTTCCATTAAGATTCATGCTGCAGCAATTTCAGCTCACTATGATTGTGACCCACCATTGTTTTCACATCCTTTGTTCAAGCAATTTCTTAGAGGGGCAAAGAATATAAGACCCCGAGCTCCTACTCCTGCTTGGGATCTCAATTTTGTGTTGGAGAAACTTACTCTACAACCTTTTGAGCCTGCAGCTACTGCTGAACTGAAATATTTGTCATGGAAGACTGCTTTTTTGTTGGCCATTACTTCTGCAAGAAGGGTTTCTGAGTTACAGGCCCTTATACCGGTTGTCCCTTATTTTATTTTTCATAAGGATAGGGTATCATTACGTACTAATCCTTCCTTTATGCCTAAAGTGGTTTCTAGTGTGGCTTTAAACCAAACTATTCATTTGCCTACGTTTTATGCAGATCCCCAAAATAAAGGGG